>NW_025316718.1:300000-470283 GCF_910594005.1 Cervus elaphus | reverse complement strand
GACTCGAAATAAGGCCGGATATCCCTGCAGTGACTTGAATGCAGGCTCGTCTTGCATCTCCCAAGACGAAAGGATGTCTGAATCCCCTGTGGAGGCCACAGAGAAAGACCTAGTTCCCCACCTCATCGCGACCGGAGGCCACACATCCTTTGAAAAGTCCAGAGGTACGCGGAGATCAGTGCCTCCAAAGGAGACGATGCCTGACTCCTCGTCATACTTGATAGGAGTCCCAGGATTCCTGTGGCACGTGGAAAGGGACACTTGGTCTCCCACCTCAGCTGGAGAGGCGTCCCAATTGCCCTGCCAAGCTTCTAGTAGAATCCCGAGTTGTCCCTCGCAACTAGGCAGGAATCCTGCCGTCGCTGAACAAACACGTGGGTGGAAGGGCCATCCCCGTCGTAACTCGAGAATATACCCCAAGTTCCCGCCGCAACTCGAGAAAAACCATGAGACTTCCACCTCGCCGCGAGATGAGGCCCGATTCCGCTGCACTGCGTGCAGAGCAATTCCGTGTTGCACATCACACATGAAAGGAGCCTTGATTTCCTTGATGGCACTCCAGAGAAACACCAAGAACACTGTTTCAAGGCTAGAGGGATCCTGAGGTCACTGTACCAACACGAAAGAGCTCCGTGGACCAAAAATCAACTCGAGATGAGAGGTTTGTCCCTGGCTTCGACTCCAGAGGAATACCACCTTACCACAAGCACCTCAAGAGGAGGCTTCTCTCAGCTCTAGGTATGTGAGAGGGACCCTGAGTTTGCGGCCTCAAGTGGAATGGACACCAGGATGCCCTGACTCGAAATAAGGCCGGATATCCCTGCAGTGACTTGAATGCAGGCTTGTCTTGCATCTCCCTAGACGAAAGGATGACTGAATCCCCTGTGGAGACCACAGAGAAAGACCTAGTTTCCCACCTCATTGCGACCAGAGGCCTCACATTCTTTGTAAACTCCAGAGGTACGCGGAGATTCTTGCCTCCAAAGGAGACGATGCCTGACTTCTCGTCAAACTTGATAGGAGTCCCAGGTTTCCTGTGGCACGTGGAAAGGGACACTTGGTCTCCCCCCTCAGCTGGAGAGGCGTCCCAATTGCCCTGCCAAGCCTCGAGGAGAATCCCGAGTTGTCCCTTGCAACTAGGCAGGAGTCCTGACGTCGCTGAAAAAACACGTGGGTGGAAGGGCCATCCCCGTCGTAACTCGAGAATATACCCCAGGTTCCCGCCGCAACTCGAGAAAAACCATGAGACTTCCCCCTCGCCGCGAGATGAGGCCCGATTCCCCTGCACTGCGTGCAGAGCAATTCCGTGTTGCACATCACACATGAAAGGAGCCTTGATTTCCTTGATGGCACTCCAGAGAAACACCAAGAACACTGTTTCAAGGCTAGAGGGATCCTGAGGTCACTGTAGCAACACGAAAGAGTTCCGTGGCCAAAAATCAACTCGAGATGAGAGGTTAATCCCTGGCTTCGACTCCAGAGGAATACCACCTTACCACAAGCACCTCAAGAGGAGGTTTCTCTCAGCTCTAGCTATGTGAGAGGGACCCTGAGTTTCCGGCCTCAAGTGGAATGGACACCGCAATGCCCTGACTCGAAATAAGGCCGGATATCCCTGCAGTGACTTGAATGCAGGCTCGTCTTGCATCTCCCAAGACGAAAGGATGTCTGAATCCCCTGTGGAGACCACAGAGAAAGACCTAGTTCCCCACCTCATCGCGACCGGAGGGCTCACATCCTTTGAAAACTCCAGAGGTACGCGGAGATCAGTGCCTCCAAAGGAGACGATGCCTGACTCCTCGTGAAACTTCTTAGGAGTCCCAGGATTCCTGTGGCACGTGGAAAGGAACACTTGGTATCCCGCTGCAGCTGGAGAGGCGTCCCAATTGCCCTGCCAAGCCTCGAGGAGAATCCCGAGTTGTCCCTCGCAACTAGGCAGGAGTCCTGATGTCGCTGAACAAACACGTGGGTGGAAGGGCCATCCCCGTCGTAACTCGAGAATATACCCCAGGTTCCCGCCGCAACTCGAGAAAAACCATGAGACTTCCCCCTCGCCCCGAGATGAGGCCCGATTCCCCTGCACTGCGTGCAGAGCAATTCCGTGTTGCACATCACACATGAAAGGAGCCTTGATTTCCTTGATGGCACTCCAGAGAAACCCCAAGAACACTGTTTCAAGGCTAGAGGGATCCTGAGGTCACTGTACCAACACGAAAGAGCTCCGTGGACCAAAAATCAACTCGAGATGAGAGGTTAGTCCCTGGCTTCGACTCCAGAGGAATACCACCTTACCACAAGCACCTCAAGAGGAGCCTTCTCTCAGCTCTAGGTATGTGAGAGGCACCCTGAGTTTGCAGCCTCAAGTGGAATGGACACCAGGATGCCCTGACTCGAAATAAGGCCGGATATCCCTGCAGTGACTTGAATGCAGGCTCGTCTTGCATCTCCCAAGACGAAAGGATGACTGAATCCCCTGTGGAGACCACAGAGAAAGACGTAGTTTCCCACCTCATTGCGACCAGAGGCCTCACATTCTTTGTAAACTCCAGAGGTACGCGGAGATCCTTGCCTCCAAAGGAGACGATGCCTGACTTCTCGTCAAACTTGATAGGAGTCCCAGGTTTCCTGTGGCACGTGGAAAGGGACACTTGGTCTCCCCCCTCAGCTGGAGAGGCGTCCCAATTGCCCTGCCAAGCCTCGAGGAGAATCCCGAGTTGTCCCTTGCAACTAGGCAGGAGTCCTGACGTCGCTGAACAAGCACGTGTGTGGAAGGGCCATCCCCGTCGTAACTCGAGAATATACCCCAAGTTCCCGCCGCAACTCGAGAAAAACCATGAGAATTCCCCCTCGCCGCGAGATGAGGCCCGATTCCCCTGCACTGTGTGCAGAGCAATTCCGTGTTGCACATCACACATGAAAGGAGCCTTGATTTCCTTGATGGCACTCCAGAGAAACCCCAAGAACACTGTTTCAAGGCTAGAGGGATGCTGAGGTCACTGTAGCAACACGAAAGAGCTCCGTGGACCAAAAATCAACTCGAGATGAGAGGTTTGTCCCTGGCTTCGACTCCAGAGGAATACCACCTTACCACAAGCACCTCAAGAGGAGGCTTCTCTCAGCTCTAGGTATGTGAGAGGGACCCTGAGTTTGCGGCCTCAAGTGGAATGGACACCGTGATGCCCTGACTCGAAATAAGGCCGGATATCCCTGCAGTGACTTGAATGCAGGCTCGTCTTGCATCTCCCAAGAAGAAAGGATGTCTGAATCCCTTGTGGAGACCACAGAGAAAGACCTAGTTCCCCACCTCATTACGACCGGAGGCCTCACATCCTTTGAAAACTCCAGAGTTACGCGGAGATCAGTGCCTCCAAAGGAGACGATGCCTGACTCCTCGTGAAACTTGATAGGAGTCCCAGGATTCCTGTGGCACGTGGAAAGGGACCCTTGGTCTCCCGCCTCACCTGGAAAGGCGTCCCAATTGCCCTGCCAAGCCTCGAGGAGAATCCCGAATTGTCCCTCGCAACTAGGCAGGAGTCCTGACGTCGCTGAACAAACACGTGTGTGGAAGGGCCATCCCCGTCGTAACTCGAGAATATACCCCAGGTTCCCGCCGCAACTCGAGAAAAACCATGAGACTTCCCCCTCGCCGCGAGATGAGGCCCGATTCCCCTGCACTGCGTGCAGAGCAATTCCGTGTTGCACATCACACATGAAAGGAGCCTTGATTTCCTTGATGGCACTCCAGAGAAACACCAAGAACACTGTTTCAAGGCTAGAGGGATCCTGAGGTCACTGTAGCAACACGAAAGAGCTCCGTGGCCAAAAATCAACTCGAGATGAGAGGTTCGTCCCTGGCTTCGACTCCAGAGGAATACCACCTTACCACAAGCACCTCAAGAGGAGGCTTCTCTCAGCTCTAGCTATGTGAGAGGGACCCTGAGTTTGCCTCCTCAAGTGGAATGGACACCAGGATGCCCTGACTCGAAATAAGGCCGGATATCCCTGCAGTGACTTGAATGCAGGCTCGTCTTGCATCTCACAAGACGAAAGGATGTCTGAATCCCCTGTGGAGACCACAGAGAAAGACCTAGTTCCCCACCTCATCGCGACCGGAGGCCTCACATCCTTTGAAAACTCCAGAGGTACGCGGAGATCAGTGCCTCCAAAGGAGACGATGCCTGACTCCTCGTGAAACTTCTTAGGAGTCCCAGGATTCCTGTGGCATGTGGAAAGGAACACTTGGTCTCCCGCTGCAGCTGGAGAGGCGTCCCAATTGCCCTGCCAAGCCTCGAGGAGAATCCCGAGTTGTCCCTCGCAACTAGGCAGGAGTCCTGATGTCGCTGAACAAACACGTGTGTGGAAGGGCCATCCCCGTCGTAACTCGAGAATATACCCCAGGTTCCCGCCGCAACTCGAGAAAAACCATGAGACTTCCCCCTCGCCGCGAGATGAGGCCCGATTCCCCTGCACTGCGTGCAGAGCAATTCCGTGTTGCACATCACACATGAAAGGAGCCTTGATTTCCTTGATGGCACTCCAGAGAAACACCAAGAACACTGTTTCAAGGCTAGAGGGATCCTGAGGTCACTGTAGCAACACGAAAGAGCTCCGTGGCCAAAAATCAACTCGAGATGAGAGGTTAATCCCTGGCTTCGACTCCAGAGGAATACCACCTTACCACAAGCACCTCAAGAGGAGGCTTCTCTCAGCTCTAGCTATGTGAGAGGGACCCTGAGTTTCCGGCCTCAAGTGGAATGGACACCACAATGCCCTGACTCGAAATAAGGCCGGATATCCCTGCAGTGACTTGAATGCAGGCTCGTCTTGCATCTCCCAAGACGAAAGGATGTCTGAATCCCCTGTGGAGACCACAGAGAAAGACCTAGTTCCCCACCTCATCGCGACCGGAGGGCTCACATCCTTTGAAAACTCCAGAGGTACGCGGAGATCAGTGCCTCCAAAGGAGACGATGCCTGACTCCTCGTGAAACTTCTTAGGAGTCCCAGGATTCCTGTGGCACGTGGAAAGGAACACTTGGTCTCCCGCTGCAGCTGGAGAGGCGTCCCAATTGCCCTGCCAAGCCTCGAGGAGAATCCCGAGTTGTCCCTCGCAACTAGGCAGGAGTCCTGATGTCGCTGAACAAACACGTGGGTGGAAGGGCCATCCCCGTCGTAACTCGAGAATATACCCCAGGTTCCCGCCGCAACTCGAGAAAAACCATGAGACTTCCCCCTCGCCGCGAGATGAGGCCCGATTCCCCTGCACTGCGTGCAGAGCAATTCCGTGTTGCACATCACACATGAAAGGAGCCTTGATTTCCTTGATGGCACTCCAGAGAACCCCCAAGAAGACTGTTTCAAGGCTAGAGGGATCCTGAGGTCACTGTAGCAAGAGGAAAGAGCTCCGTGGACCAAAAATCAACTCGAGATGAGAGGTTAGTCCCTGGCTTTGACTCCAGAGGAATACCACCTTACCACAAGCACCTCAAGAGGAGGCTTCTCTCAGCTCTAGGTATGTGAGAGGCACCCTGAGTTTGCGGCCTCAATTGGAATGGACACCGCGATGCCCTGACTCGAAATAAGGCCGGATATCCCTGCAGTGACTTGAATGCAGGCTCGTCTTGCATCTCCCAAGACGAAAGGATGTCTGAATCCCCTGTGGAGACCACAGAGAAAGACCTTGTTCCCCACCTCATCGCGACCGGAGGCCTCACATCCTTTGTAAACTCCAGAGGTACGCGGAGATCCTTGCCTCCAAAGGAGACGATGCCTGACTCCTCGTCAAACTTGATAGGAGTCCCAGGTTTCCTGTGGCACGTGGAAAGGGACCCTTGGTCTCCCTCCTCAGGTGGAGAGGCGTCCCAATTGCCCTGCCAAGCCTCGAGGAGAATCCCGAGTTGTCCCTCGCAACTAGGCAGGAGTCCTGCCGTCGCTGAACAAACACGTGGGTGGAAGGGCCATCCCCGTCGTAACTCGAGAATATACCCCAGGTTCCCGCCGCAACTACAGAAAAACCATGAGACTACCCACTCGCCGCCAGATGAGGCCCGATTCCCCTGCACTGCGTGCAGAGCAATTCCGTGTTGCACATCACACATGAAAGGAGCCTTGATTTCCTTGATGGCACTCCAGAGAAACCCCAAGAACACTGTTTCAAGGCTAGAGGGATCCTGAGGTCACTGTAGCAACACGAAAGAGCTCCGTGGACCAAAAATCAACTCGAGATGAGAGGTTTGTCCCTGGCTTCGACTCCAGAGGAATACCACCTTACCACAAGCACCTCAAGAGGAGGCTTCTCTCAGCTCTAGCTATGTGAGAGGGACCCTGAGTTTGCGGCCTCAAGTGGAATGGACACCGTGATGCCCTGACTCGAAATAAGGCCGGATATCCCTGCAGTGACTTGAATGCAGGCTCGTCTTGCATCTCCCAAGACGAAAGGATGTCTGAATCCCCTGTGGAGACCACAGAGAAAGACCTAGTTCCCCACCTCATCGCGACCGGAGGCCACACGTCCTTTGAAAAGTCCAGAGGTACGCGGAGATCAGTGCCTCCAAAGGAGACGATGCCTGACTCCTCGTGAAACTTGATAGGAGTCCCAGGATTCCTGTGGCACGTGGAAAGGGACACTTGGTCTCCCGCCTCAGCTGGAGAGGCGTCCCAATTGCCCTGCCAAGCCTCGAGGAGAATCCCGAGTTGTCCCTCGCAACTAGGCAGGAGTCCTGACGTCGCTGAACAAACACGTGGGTGGAAGGGCCATCCCGGTCGTAACTCGAGAATATACCCCAGGTTCCCGCCGCAACTCGAGAAAAACCATGAGACTTCCCCCTCGCCGCGAGATGAGGCCCGATTCCCCTGCACTGCGTGCAGAGCAATTCCGTGTTGCACATCACACATGAAAGGAGCCTTGATTTCCTTGATGGCACTCCAGAGAAACCCCAAGAACACTGTTTCAAGGCTAGAGGGATCCTGAGGTCACTGTAGCAAGAGGAAAGAGCTCCGTGGACCAAAAATCAACTCGAGATGAGAGGTTAGTCCCTGGCTTCGACTCCAGAGGAATACCACCTTACCACAAGCACCTCAAGAGGAGGCTTCTCTCAGCTCTAGGTATGTGAGAGGCACCCTGAGTTTGCGGCCTCAAGTGGAATGTACACCGCGATGCCCTGACTCGAAATAAGGCCGGATATCCCTGCAGTGACTTGAATGCAGGCTCGTCTTGCATCTCCCAAGACGAAAGGATGTCTGAATCCCCTGTGGAGACCACAGAGAAAGACCTAGTTCCCCACCTCATCGCGACCGGAGGCCTCACATCCTTTGTAAACTCCAGAGGTACGCGGAGATCCTTGCCTCCAAAGGAGACGATGCCTGACTCCTCGTCAAACTTGATAGGAGTCCCAGGTTTCCTGTGGCACGTGGAAAGGGACACTTGGTCTCCCTCCTCAGCTGGAGAGGCGTCCCAATTGCCCTGCCAAGCCTCGAGGAGAATCCCGAGTTGTCCCTCGCAACTAGGCAGGAGTCCTGCCGTCGCTGAAGTAACACGTGTGTGGAAGGGCCATCCCCGTCGTAACTCGAGAATATACCCCAGGTTCCCGCCGCAACTCGAGAAAAACCATGAGACTTCCCCCTCGACGTGAAATGAGGCCCGATTCCCCTGCACTGCCTGCAGAGCATTTCCGTGTTGCACATCACACACGAAAGGAGCCTTGATTTCCTTGATGGCACTCCAGAGAAACCCCAAGAACACTGTTTCAATGCTAGAGGGATGCTGAGGTCACTGTAGCAACACGAAAGAGCTCCATCGACCAAATATCAACTCGAGATGAGAGGTTAGTCCCTGGCTTCGACTTCAGAGGAACCTTACCACAAGCACCTCAAGAGTAGGCTTCTCTCAGCTCTAGGTATGTGAGAGGGACCCTGAGTTTGCGGCCTCAAGTGGAATGGACACCGCGATGCCCTGACTCGAAATAAGGCCGGATATTCCTGCAGTGACTTGAATGCAGGCTCGTCTTGCATCTCCCAAGACGAAAGGATGTCTGAATCCCCTGTAGAGACCACATAGAAAGACGTAGTTCCCCACTTCATGGTGACCGGAGGGCTCACATCCTTTGTAAACTCCAGAGGTACGCGGAGATCAGTGCCTCTAAAGGAGACGATGCCTGACTCCTCGTGAAACTTGATAGGAGTCCCAGGATTCCTGTGGCACGTGGAAAGGGACCCTTGGTCTCCCGCCTCAGCTGGAGAGGCGTCCCAATTGCCCTGCCAAGCCTGGAGGTGAATCCCGAGTTGTCCCTCGCAACTAGGCAGGAGTCCTGACGTCGCTGAACAAACACGTGGGTGGAAGGGCCATCCCCGTCGTAACTCGAGAATATACCCCAGGTTCCCGCCGCAACTCGAGAAAAACCATGAGACTTCCCACTCGCCGCCAGATGAGGCCCGATTCCCCTGCAATGCGTGCAGAGCAATTCCGTGTTGCACATCACACATGAAAGGAGCCTTGATTTCCTTGATGGCACTCCAGAGAAACCCCAAGAACACTGTTTCAAGGCTAGAGGGATCCTGAGGTCACTGTAGCAACACGAAAGAGCTCCGTGGACCAAAAATCAACTCGAGATGAGAGGTTAGTCCCTGGCTTCGACTCCAGAGGAATACCACCTTACCACAAGCACCTCAAGAGGAGGCTTCTCTCAGCTCTAGGTATGTGAGAGGGACCCTGAGTTTGCCGCCTCAAGTGGAATGGACACCGCGATGCCCTGACTCGAAATAAGGCCGGATATCCCTGCAGTGACTTGAATGCAGGCTCGTCTTGCATCTCCCAAGACGAAAGGATGTCTGAATCCCTTGTGGAGACCACAGAGAAAGACCTAGTTCCCCACCTCATCACGACCGGAGGCCTCACATCCTTTGAAAACTCCAGAGTTACGCGGAGATCAGTGCCTCCAAAGGAGACGATGCCTGACTCCTCGTGAAACTTGATAGGAGTCCCAGGATTCCTGTGGCACGTGGAAAGGGACCCTTGGTCTCCCGCCTCACCTGGAAAGGCGTCCCAATTGCCCTGCCAAGCCTCGAGGAGAATCCCGAATTGTCCCTCGCTACTAGGCAGGAGTCCTGACGTCGCTGAACAAACACGTGTGTGGAAGGGCCATCCCCGTCGTAACTCGAGAATATACCCCAGGTTCCCGCCGCAACTCGAGAAAAACCATGAGACTTCCCCCTCGCCGCGAGATGAGGCCCGATTCCCCTGCACTGCGTGCAGAGCAATTCCGTGTTGCACATCACACATGAAAGGAGCCTTGATTTCCTTGATGGCACTCCAGAGAAACCCCAAGAACACTGTTTCAAGGCTAGAGGGATCCTGAGGTCACTGTAGCAACACGAAAGAGTTCCGTGGCCAAAAATCAACTCGAGATGAGAGGTTAATCCCTGGCTGCGACTCCAGAGGAATACCACCTTACCACAAGCACCTCAAGAGGTGGCTTCTCTCAGCTCTAGCTATGTAAGAGGGACCCTGAGTTTCCGGCCTCAAGTGGAATGGACACCGCAATGCCCTGACTCGAAATAAGGCCGGATATCCCTGCAGTGACTTGAATGCAGGCTCGTCTTGCATCTCCCAAGACGAAAGGATGTCTGAATCCCCTGTGGAGACCACAGAGAAAGACCTAGTTCCCCACCTCATCGCGACCGGAGGCCTCAAATCCTTTGAAAACTCCAGAGGTACGCGGAGATCAGTGCCTCCAAAGGAGACGATGCCTGACTCCTCGTGAAACTTCTTAGGAGTCCCAGGATTCCTGTGGCACGTGGAAAGGAACACTTGGTCTCCTGCTGCAGCTGGAGAGGCGTCCCAATTGCCCTGCCAAGCCTCGAGGAGAATCCCGAGTTGTCCTTCGCAACTAGGCAGGAGTCCTGATGTCGCTGAACAAACACGTGGGTGGAAGGGCCATCCCCGTCGTAACTCGAGAATATACCCCAGGTTCCCGCCGCAACTCGAGAAAAACCATGAGACTTCCCCCTCGCCGCGAGATGAGGCCCGATTCCCCTGCACTGCGTGCAGAGCAATTCCGTGTTGCACATCACACATGAAAGGAGCCTTGATTTCCTTGATGGCACTCCAGAGAAACCCCAAGAACACTGTTTCAAGGCTAGAGGGATCCTGAGGTCACTGTAGCAAGAGGAAAGAGCTCCGTGGACCAAAAATCAACTCGAGATGAGAGGTTAGTCCCTGGCTTCGACTCCAGAGGAATACCACCTTACCACAAGCACCTCAAGAGGAGGCTTCTCTCAGCTCTAGGTATGTGAGAGGCACCCTGAGTTTGCGGCCTCAAGTGGAATGGACACCGCGATGCCCTGACTCGAAATAAGGCCGGATATCCCTGCAGTGACTTGAATGCAGGCTCGTCTTGCATCTCCCAAGACGAAAGGATGTCTGAATCCCCTGTGGAGACCACAGAGAAAGACCTAGTTCCCCACCTCATCGCGACCGGAGGCCTCACATCCTTGGTAAACTCCAGAGGTACGCGGAGATCCTTGCCTCCAAAAGAGACGATGCCTGACTCCTCGTCAAACTTGATAGGAGTCCCAGGTTTCCTGTGGCACCTGGAAAGGGACACTTGGTCTCCCTCCTCAGCTGGAGAGGCGTCCCAATTGCCCTGCCAAGCCTCGAGGAGAATCCCGAGTTGTCCCTCGCAACTAGGCAGGAGTCCTGCCGTCGCTGAAGTAACACGTGTGTGGAAGGGCCATCCCCGTCGTAACTCGAGAATATACCCCAGGTTCCCGCCGCAACTCGAGAAAAACCATGAGACTTCCCCCTCGCCGCCAGATGAGGCCCGATTCCCCTGCACTGCGTGCAGAGCAATTCCGTGTTGCACATCACACATGAAAGGAGCCTTGATTTCCTTGATGGCACTCCAGAGAAACCCCAAGAACACTGTTTCAAGGCTAGAGGGATCCTGAGGTCACTGTAGCAGCACGAAAGAGCTCCGTGGACCAAAAATCAACTCGAGATGAGAGGTTCGTCCCTGGCTTCGACTCCAGAGGAATACCACCTTACCACAAGCACCTCAAGAGGAGGATTCTCTCAGCTCTAGGTATGTGAGAGGGACCCTGAGTTTGCGGCCAAAAGTGGAATGGACACCGCAATGCCCTGACTCGAAATAAGGCCGGATATCCCTGCAGTGACTTGAATGCAGGCTCGTCTTGCATCTACCATAACGAAAGGATGTCTGAATCCCCTGTGAAGACCACAGAGAAAGACCTAGTTCCCCACCTCATCGCGACCGGAGGCCTCACATCCTTTGAAAACTCCAGAGGTACACGGAGATCAGTGCCTCCCAAGGAGACGATGCCTGACTCCTCGTGAAACTTGATAGGAGTCCCAGGATTGCTGTGGCACGTGGAAAGGGACCCTTGGTCTCCCGCCTCAGCTGGAGAGGCGTCCCAATTGCCCTGCGAAGCCTCGAGGAGAATTCCGAATTGTCCCTCGCAAGTAGGCAGGAGTTCTGACGTCGCTGAAGAAACACGTGGGTGGAAGGGCCATCCCCGTCGTAACTCGAGAATATACCCCAGGTTCCCGCCGCAACTCGAGAAAAACCATGAGACTTCCCCCTCGACGTGAAATGAGGCCCGATTCCCCTGCACTGCGTGCAGAGCAATTCCGTGTTGCACATCACACACGAAAGGAGCCTTGATTTCCTTGATGGCACTCCAGAGAAACACCCAAGAACACTGTTTCAATGCTAGAGGGATGCTGAGGTCACTGTAGCAACACGAAAGAGCTCCATCGACCAAAAATCAACTCGAGATGAGAGGTTAGTCCCTGGCTTCGACTTCACAGGAACCTTACCACAAGCACCTCAAGAGTAGGCTTCTCTCAGCTCTAGGTATGTGAGAGGGACCCTGAGTTTGCGGCCTCAAGTGGAATGGACACCGCGATGCCCTGACTCGAAATAAGGCCGGATATCCCTGCAGTGACTTGAATGCAGGCTCGTCTTGCATCTCCCAAGACGAAAGGATGTCTGAATCCCCTGTGGAGACCACATAGAAAGACCTAGTTCCCCACCTCATCGCGACCGGAGGCCTCACATCCTTTGAAAACTCCAGAGGTACGCGGAGATCAGTGCCTCCAAAGGAGACGATGCCTGACTCCTCGTGAAACTTGATAGGAGTCCCAGGATTCCTGTGCCACGTGGAAAGGGACCCTTGGTCTCCCGCCTCAGCTGGAGAGGCGTCCCAATTGCCCTGTCAAGTCTCGAGGAGAATCCCGAGTTGTCCCTCGCAACTAGGCAGGAGTCCTGATTTCGCTGAACAAACACGTGGGTGGAAGGGCCATCTCCGTCGTAACTCGAGAATATACCCCAGGTTCCCGCCGCAACTCGAGAAAAACAATGAGACTTTCCACTCGCCGCCAGATGAGGCCCGATTCCCCTGCACTGCGTGCAGAGCAATTCCGTGTTGCACATCACACATGAAAGGAGCCTTGATTTCCTTGATGGCACTCCAGAGAAACCCCAAGAACACTGTTTCAAGGCTAGAGGGATCTTGAGGTCACTGTAGCAACACGAAAGTGCTCCGTGGACCAAAAATCAACTCGAGATGAGAGGTTCGTCCCTGGCTTCGACTCCAGAGGAATACCACCTTACCACAAGCACCTCAAGAGGAGGCTTCTCTCAGCTCTAGGTATGTGAGAGGGACCCTGAGTTTGCGGCCTCAAGTGGAATGGACACCGCGATGCCCTGACTCGAAATAAGGCCGGATATCCCTGCAGTGACTTGAATGCAGGCTCGTCTTGCATCTCCCAAGACGAAAGGATGTCTGAATCCCCTGTGGAGACCACATAGAAAGACCTAGTTCCCCACCTCATCGCGACCGGAGGCCTCACATCCTTTGAAAACTCCAGAGGTACGCGGAGATCAGTGCCTCCAAAGGAGACGATGCCTGACTCCTCGTGAAACTTGATAGGAGTCCCAGGATTCCTGTGCCACGTGGAAAGGGACCCTTGGTCTCCCGCCTCAGCTGGAGAGGCGTCCCAATTGCCCTGCCAAGTCTCGAGGAGAATCCCGAGTTGTCCCTCGCAACTAGGCAGGAGTCCTGATTTCGCTGAACAAACACGTGGGTGGAAGGGCCATCTCCGTCGTAACTCGAGAATATACCCCAGGTTCCCGCCGCAACTCGAGAAAAACCATGAGACTTCCCCCTCGCCGCGAGATGAGGCCCGATTCCCCTGCACTGCGTGCAGAGCAATTCCGTGTTGCACATCACACATGAAAGGAGCCTTGATTTCCTGATGGCACTCCAGAGAAACCCCAAGAACACTGTTTCAAGGCTAGAGGGATCCTGAGGTCACTGTAGCAACACGAAAGAGCTCCGTGGCCAAAAATCAACTCGAGATGAGAGGTTAATCCCTGGCTTCGACTCCAGAGGAATACCACCTTACCACAAGCACCTCAAGAGGTGGCTTCTCTCAGCTCTAGCTATGTAAGAGGGACCCTGAGTTTCCGGCCTCAAGTGGAATGGACACCGCAATGCCCTGACTCGAAATAAGGCCGGATATCCCTGCAGTGACTTGAATGCAGGCTCGTCTTGCATCTCCCAAGACGAAAGGATGTCTGAATCCCCTGTGGAGACCACAGAGAAAGACCTAGTTCCCCACCTCATCGCGACCGGAGGCCTCACATCCTTTGAAAACTCCATAGGTACGCGGAGATCAGTGCCTCCAAAGGAGACGATGCCTGACTCCTCGTGAAACTTCTTAGGAGTCCCAGGATTCCTGTGGCACGTGGAAAGGAACACTTGGTCTCCTGCTGCAGTTGGAGAGGCGTTCCAATTGCCCTGCCAAGCCTCGAGGAGAATCCCGAGTTGTCCTTCGCAACTAGGCAGGAGTCCTGATGTCGCTGAACAAACACGTGGGTGGAAGGGCCATCCCCGTCGTAACTCGAGAATATACCCCAGGTTCCCGCCGCAACTCGAGAAAAACCATGAGACTTCCCCCTCGCCGCGAGATGAGGCCCGATTCCGCTGCACTGCGTGCAGAGCAATTCCGTGTTGCACATCACACATGAAAGGAGCCTTGATTTCCTTGATGGCACTCCAGAGAAACCCCAAGAACACTGTTTCAAGGCTAGAGGGATACTGAGGTCACTGTAGCAAGAGGAAAGAGCTCCGTGGACCAAAAATCAACTCGAGATGAGAGGTTAGTCCCTGGCTTCGACTCCAGAGGAATACCACCTTACCACAAGCACCTCAAGAGGAGGCTTCTCTCAGCTCTAGGTATGTGAGAGGCACCCTGAGTTTGCGGCCTCAAGTGGAATGGACACCGCGATGCCCTGACTCGAAATAAGGCCGGATATCCCTGCAGTGACTTGAATGCAGGCTCGTCTTGCATCTCCCAAGACGAAAGGATGTCTGAATCCCCTGTAGAGACCACATAGAAAGACCTAGTTCCCCACCTCATGGTGACCGGAGGGCTCACATCCTTTGTAAACTCCAGAGGTACGCGGAGATCAGTGCCTCTAAAGGAGACGATGCCTGACTCCTCGTGAAACTTGATAGGAGTCCCAGGATTCCTGTGGCACGTGGAAAGGGACCCTTGGTCTCCCGCCTCAGCTGGAGAGGCGTCCCAATTGCCCTGCCAAGCCTCGAGGTGAATCCCGAGTAGTCCCTCGCAACTAGGCAGGAGTCCTGACGTCGCTGAACAAACACGTGGGTGGAAGGGCCATCCCCGTCGTAACTCGAGAATATACCCCAGGTTCCCGCCGCAACTCGAGAAAAACCATGAGACTTCCCACTCGCCGACAGATGAGGCCCGATTCCCCTGCACTGCGTGCAGAGCAATTCCGTGTTGCACATCACACATGAAAGGAGCCTTGATTTCCTTGATGGCACTCCAGAGAAACCCCAAGAACACTGTTTCAAGGCTAGAGGGATCCTGAGGTCATTGTAGCAACACGAAAGAGCTCCGTGGACCAAAAATCAACTCGAGATGAGAGGTTCGTCCCTGGCTTCGACTCCAGAGGAATACCACCTTACCACAAGCACCTCAAGAGGAGGCTTCTCTCAGCTCTAGCTATGTGAGAGGGACCCTGAGTTTGCGGCCTCAAATGGAATGGACACCGCGATGCCCTAACTCGGAATAAGGCCGGATATCCCTGCAGTGACTTGAATGCAGGCTCGTCTTGCATCTCCCAAGACGAAAGGATGTCTGAATCCCCTGTGGAGACCACAGAGAAAGACCTAGTTCCCCACCTCATCGCGACCGGAGGCCACACATCCTTTGAAAAGTCCAGAGGTACACGGAGATCAGTGCCTCCAAAGGAGACGATGCCTGACTCCTCGTGAAACATGATAGGACTCCCAGGATTCCTGTGGCACGTGGAAAGGGACACTTGGTCTCCCGCCTCAGGTGGAGAGGCGTCCCAATTGCCCTGCCAAGCCTCGAGGAGAATCCCGAGTTGTCCCTTGCAACTAGGCAGGAGTCCTGACGTCGCTGAACAAGCACGTGTGTGGAAGCGCCATCCCGGTCGTAACTCGAGAATATACCCCAGGTTCCCGCCGCAACTCGAGAAAAACCATGAGACTTCCCCCTCGCCGCGAGATGAGGCCCGATTCCCCTGCACTGCGTGCAGAGCAATTCCGTGTTGCACATCACACATGAAAGGAGCCTTGATTTCCTTGATGGCACTCCAGAGAAACCCCAAGAACACTGTTTCAAGGCTAGAGGGATCCTGAGGTCACTGTAGCAAGAGGAAAGAGCTCCGTGGACCAAAAATCAACTCGAGATGAGAGGTTAGTCCCTGGCTTCGACTCCAGAGGAATACCACCTTACCACAAGCACCTCAAGAGGAGGCTTCTCTCAGCTCTAGGTATGTGAGAGGCACCCTGAGTTTGCGGCCTCAAGTGGAATGTACACCGCGATGCCCTGACTCGAAATAAGGCCGGATATCCCTGCAGTGACTTGAATGCAGGCTCGTCTTGCATCTCCCAAGACGAAAGGATGTCTGAATCCCCTGTGGAGACCACAGAGAAAGACCTAGTTCCCCACCTCATCGCGACCGGAGGCCTCACATCCTTTGTAAACTCCAGAGGTACGCGGAGATCCTTGCCTCCAAAGGAGACGATGCCTGACTCCTCGTCAAACTTCATAGGAGTCCCAGGATTCCTGTGGCACGTGGAAAGGGACACTTGGTCTCCCTCCTCAGCTGGAGAGGCGTCCCAATTGCCCTGCCAAGCCTCGAGGAGAATCCCGAGTTGTCCCTCGCAACTAGGCAGGAGTCCTGCCGTCGCTGAAGTAACACGTGTGTGGAAGGGCCATCCCCGTCGTAACTCGAGAATATACCCCAGGTTCCCACCGCAACTCGAGAAAAACCATGAGACTTCCCCCTCGACGTGAAATGAGGCCCGATTCCCCTGCACTGCCTGCAGAGCATTTCCGTGTTGCACATCACACACGAAAGGAGCCTTGATTTCCTTGATGGCACTCCAGAGAAACCCCAAGAACACTGTTTCAATGCTAGAGGGATGCTGAGGTCACTGTAGCAAGAGGAAAGAGCTCCGTGGACCAAAAATCAACTCGAGATGAGAGGTTAGTCCCTGGCTTCGACTCCAGAGGAATACCACCTTACCACAAGCACCTCAAGAGGAGGCTTCTCTCAGCTCTAGGTATGTGAGATGCACCCTGAGTTTGCGGCCTCAAGTGGAATGGACACCGCGATGCCCTGACTCGAAATAAGGCCGGATATCCCTGCAGTGACTTGAATGCAGGCTCGCCTTGCATCTCCCAAGATGAAAGGACGTCTGAACCCCTGTGGAGACCACAGAGAAAGACATAGTTCCCCACCTCATCGCGACCGGAGGCCTCACATCCTTTGTAAACTCCAGAGGTACACGGAGATCCTTGCCTCCAAAGGAGACGATGCCTGACTCCTCCTCAAACTTGATAGGAGTCCCAGGTTTCCTGTGGCACGTGGAAAGGGACACTTGGTCTCCCTCATCAGCTGGAGAGGCGTCCCAATTGCCCTGCCAAGCCTCGAGGAGAATCCCGAGTTGTCCCTCGCAACTAGGCAGGAGTCCTGCCGTCGCTGAAGTAACACGTGTGTGGAAGGGCCATCCCCGTCGTAACTCGAGAATATACCCCAGGTTCCCGCCGCAACTCGAGAAAAACCATGAGACTTCCCCGTCGCCGCGAGATGAGGCCCGATTCCCCTGCACTGCGTGCAGAGCAATTCCGTGTTGCACATCACACATGAAAGGAGCCTTGATTTCCTTGATGGCACTCCAGAGAAACCCCAAGAACACTGTTTCAAGGCTAGAGGGATCCTGAGGTCACTGTAGCAGCACGAAAGAGCTCCGTGGACCAAAAATCAACTCGAGATGAGAGGTTCGTCCCTGGCTTCGACTCCAGAGGAATACCACCTTACCACAAGCACCTCAAGAGGAGGATTCTCTCAGCTCTAGGTATGTGAGAGGGACCCTGAGTGTGCGGCCACAAGTGGAATGGACACCGCAATGCCCTGACTCGAAATAAGGCCCGATATCCCTGCAGTGACTTGAATGCAGGCTCGTCTTGCATCTACCATAACGAAAGGATGTCTGAATCCCCTGTGAAGACCACAGAGAAAGACCTAGTTCCCCACCTCATCGCGACCGGAGGCCTCACATCCTTTGAAAACTCCAGAGGTACACGGAGATCAGTGCCTCCCAAGGAGACGATGCCTGACTCCTCGTGAAACTTGATAGGAGTCCCAGGATTGCTGTGGCACGTGGAAAGGGACCCTTGGTCTCCCGCCTCAGCCGGAGAGGCGTCCCAATTGCCTGCCAAGCCTCGAGGAGAATTTCAAGTTGTCCCTCGCAAGTAGGCAGGAGTTCTGACGTCGCTGAAGAAACACTTGGGTGGAAGGGCCATCCCCGTCGTAACTCGAGAATATACCCCAGGTTCCCGCCGCAACTCGAGAAAAACCATGAGACTTCCCCCTCGCCGTGAGATGAGGCCGATTCCCCTGCACTGCGTGCAGAGCAATTCCGTGTTGCACATCACACATGAAAGGAGCCTTGATTTCCTTGATGGCACTCCAGAGAAACCCCAAGAACACTGTTTCAAGGCTAGAGGGATCCTGAGGTCAGTGAAGCAATACGAAATAGCTCCGTGGACCAAAAATCAACTCGAGATGAGAGGTTAGTCCCTGGCTTCGACTCCAGAGGAACACCATCTTACCACAAGCACCTCAAGAGGAGGCTTCTCTCAGCTCTAGGTATGTGAGAGGGACCCTGAGTTTGTGGCCTCAAGTGGAATGGACACCGCGATGCCCTGGTTCAAAATAAGGCCGGATATCCCTGCAGTGACTTCAATGCAGGCTCGTCTTGCATCTCCCAAGACGAAAGGATGTCTGAATCCCCTGTGGTGACCACAGAGAAAGACCTAGTTCCCCACCTCATCGCGACCGGAGGCCTCACATCCTTTGAAAACTCCAGAGGTACGCGGAGATCAGTGCCTCCAAAGGAGACGATGCCTGACTCCTCGTGAAAATTGATAGGAGTCCCAGGATTCCTGTGGCACGTGGAAAGGGACCCTTGGTCTCCCGCCTCAGCTGGAGAGGCGTCCCAATTGCCCTGCCAAGCCTGGAGGTGAATCCCGAGTTGTCCCTCGCAACTAGGCAGGAGTCCTGACGTCGCTGAACAAACACGTGGGTGGAAGGGCCATCCCCGTCGTAACTCGAGAATATACCCCAGGTTCCCGCCGCAACTCGAGAAAAACCATGAGACTTCCCCCTCGACGTGAAATGAGGCCCGATTCCCCTGCACTGCCTGCAGAGCATTTCCGTGTTGCACATCACACACGAAAGGAGCCTTGATTTCCTTGATGGCACTCCAGAGAAACCCCAAGAACACTGTTTCAATGCTAGAGGGATGCTGAGGTCACTGTAGCAACACGAAAGAGCTCCATCGACCAAAAATCAACTCGAGATGAGAGGTTAGTCCCTGGCTTCGACTTCAGAGGAACCTTACCACAAGCACCTCAAGAGTAGGCTTCTCTCAGCTCTAGGTATGTGAGAGGGACCCTGAGTTTGCGGCCTCAAGTGGAATGGACACCGCGATGCCCTGACTCGAAATAAGGCCGGATATCCCTGCAGTGACTTGAATGCAGGCTCGTCTTGCATCTCCCAAGACGAAAGGATGTCTGAATCCCCTGTGGAGACCACATAGAAAGACCTAGTTCCCCACCTCATGGCGACCGGAGGGCTCACATCCTTTGTAAACTCCAGAGGTACGCGGAGATCAGTGCCTCCAAAGGAGACGATGCCTGACTCCTCGTGAAACTTGATAGGAGTCCCAGGATTCCTGTGGCACGTGGAAAGGGACCCTTGGTCTCCCGCCTCAGCTGGAGAGGCGTCCCAATTGCCCTGCCAAGCCTCGAGGAGAATCCCGAGTTGTCCCTCGCAACTAGGCAGGAGTCCTGACGTCGCTGAAGAAACACGTGGGTGGAAGGGCCATCCCCGTCGTAACTCGAGAATATACCCCAGGTTCCCGCCGCAACTCGAGAAAAACCATGAGACTTCCCACTCGCCGCCAGATGAGGCCCGATTCCCCTGCACTGCGTGCAGAGCAATTCCGTGTTGCACATCACACATGAAAGGAGCCTTGATTTCCTTGATGGCACTCCAGAGAAACCCCACGAACACTGTTTCAAGGCTAGAGGGATCCTGAGGTCACTGTAGCAACAGGAAAGAGCTCCGTGGACCAAAAATCAACTCGAGATGAGAGGTTAGTCCCTGGCTTCGACTCCAGAGGAATACCACCTTACCACAAGCACCTCAAGAGGAGGCTTCTTTCAGCTCTAGCTATGTGAGAGGGACCCTGAGTTTGCGGCCTCAAGTGGAATGGACACCGCGATGCCCTAACTCGGAATAAGGCCGGATATCCCTGCAGTGACTTGAATGCAGGCTCGTCTTGCATCTCCCAAGACGAAAGGATGTCTGAATCCCCTGTGGAGACCACAGAGAAAGACCTAGTTCCCCACCTCATCGCGACCGGAGGCCACACATCCTTTGAAAAGTCCAGAGGTACACGGAGATCAGTGCCTCCAAAGGAGACGATGCCTGACTCCTCGTGAAACTTGATAGGACTCCCAGGATTCCTGTGGCACGTGGAAAGGGACACTTGGTCTCCCGCCTCAGGTGGAGAGGCGTCCCAATTGCCCTGCCAAGCCTCGAGGAGAATCCCGAGTTGTCCCTTGCAACTAGGCAGGAGTCCTGACGTCGTTGAACAAGCACGTGTGTGGAAGGGCCATCCCCGTCGTAATTCGAGAATATACCCCAGGTTCCCACCGCAACTCGAGAAAAACCATGAGACTTCCCCCTCGCCGCGAGATGAGGCCCGATTCCCCTGCACTGTGTGCAGAGCAATTCCGTGTTGCACATCACACATGAAAGGAGCCTTGATTTCCTTGATGGCACTCCAGAGAAACCCCACGAACACTGTTTCAAGGCTAGAGGGATCCTGAGGTCACTGTAGCAACACGAAAGAGCTCCGTGGACCAAAAATCAATTCGAGATGAGAGGTTCGTCCCTGGCTTCGACTCCAGAGGAATACCACCTTACCACAAGCACCTCAAGAGGAGGCTTCTCTCAGCTCTAGCTATGTGAGAGGGACCCTGAGTTTGCGGCCTCAAGTGGAATGGACACCGCGATGCCCTAACTCGGAATAAGGCCGGATATCCCTGCAGTGACTTGAATGCAGGCTCGTCTTGCATCTCCCAAGACGAAAGGATGTCTGAATCCCCTGTGGAGACCACAGAGAAAGACCTAGTTCCCCACCTCATCGCGACCGGAGGCCACACATCCTTTGAAAAGTCCAGAGGTACACGGAGAACAGTGCCTCCAAAGGAGACGATGCCTGACTCCTCGTGAAACTTGATAGGACTCCCAGGATTCCTGTGGCACGTGGAAAGGGATACTTGGTCTCCCGCCTCAGGTGGAGAGTCGTCCCAATTGCCCTGCCAAGCTTCGAGTAGAATCCCGAGTTGTCCCTCGCAACTAGGCAGGAGTCCTGACGTCGCTGAACAAGCACGTGTGTGGAAGGGCCATCCCCGTCGTAATTCGAGAATATACCCCAGGTTCCCGCCGCAACTCGAGAAAAACCATGAGACTTCCCCCTCGCCGCGAGATGAGGCCCGATTCCCCTGCACTGTGTGCAGAGCAATTCCGTGTTGCACATCACACATGAAAGGAGCCTTGATTTCCTTGATGGCACTCCAGAGAAACCCCAAGAACACTGTTTCAAGGCTAGAGGGATCCTGAGGTCAGTGTAGCAATACGAAATAGCTCCGTGGACCAAAAATCAACTCGAGATGAGAGGTTAGTCCCTGGCTTCGACTCCAGAGGAACACCATCTTACCACAAGCACCTCAAGAGGAGGCTTCTCTCAGCTCTAGGTATGTGAGAGGGACCCTGAGTTTGCGGCCTCAAGTGGAATGGACACCGCGATGCCCTGTTTCGAAATAAGGCCGGATATCCCTGCAGTGACTTCAATGCAGGCTCGTCTTGCATCTCCCAAGACGAAAGGATGTCTGAATCCCCTGTGGTGACCACAGAGAAAGACCTAGTTCCCCACCTCATCGCGACCGGAGGCCTCACATCCTTTGAAAACTCCAGAGGTACGCGGAGATCAGTGCCTCCAAAGGAGACGATGCCTGACTCCTCGTGAAACTTGATAGGAGTCCCAGGATTCCTGTGGCACGTGGAAAGGGACCCTTGGTCTCCCGCCTCAGCTGGAGAGGCGTCCCAATTGCCCTGCCAAGCCTCGAGGAGAATCCCGAGTTGTCCCTCGCAACTAGGCAGGAGTCCTGACGTCGCTGAAGAAACACGTGGGTGGAAGGGCCATCCCCGTCGTAACTCGAGAATATACCCCAGGTTCCCGCCGCAACTCGAGAAAAACCATGAGACTTCCCACTCGCCGCCAGATGAGGCCCGATTCCCCTGCACTGCGTGCAGAGCAATTCCGTGTTGCACATCACACATGAAAGGAGCCTTGATTTCCTTGATGGCACTCCAGAGAAACCCCAAGAACACTGTTTCAAGGCTAGAGTGATCCTGAGGTCACTGTAGCAGCACGAAAGAGCTCCGTGGACCAAAAATCAACTCGAGATGAGAGGTTCGTCCCTGGCTTCGACTCCAGAGGAATACCACCTTACCACAAGCACCTCAAGAGGAGGATTCTCTCAGCTCTAGGTATGTGAGAGGGACCCTGAGTTTGCGGCCAAAAGTGGAATGGACACCGCAATGCCCTGACTCGAAATAAGGCCGGATATCCCTGCAGTGACTTGAATGCAGGCTCGTCTTGCATCTACCATAACGAAAGGATGTCTGAATCCCCTGTGAAGACCACAGAGAAAGACCTAGTTCCCCACCTCATCGCGACCGGAGGCCTCACATCCTTTGAAAACTCCAGAGGTACACGGAGATCAGTGCCTCCCAAGGAGACGATGCCTGACTCCTCGTGAAACTTGATAGGAGTCCCAGGATTGCTGTGGCACGTGGAAAGGGACCCTTGGTCTCCCGCCTCAGCTGGAGAGGCGTCCCAATTGCCCTGCGAAGCCTCGAGGAGAATTCCGAATTGTCCCTCGCAAGTAGGCAGGAGTTCTGACGTCGCTGAAGAAACACGTGGGTGGAAGGGCCATCCCCGTCGTAACTCGAGAATATACCCCAGGTTCCCGCCGCAACTCGAGAAAAACCATGAGACTTCCCCCTCGACGTGAAATGAGGCCCGATTCCCCTGCACTGCGTGCAGAGCAATTCCGTGTTGCACATCACACACGAAAGGAGCCTTGATTTCCTTGATGGCACTCCAGAGAAACACCCAAGAACACTGTTTCAATGCTAGAGGGATGCTGAGGTCACTGTAGCAACACGAAAGAGCTCCATCGACCAAAAATCAACTCGAGATGAGAGGTTAGTCCCTGGCTTCGACTTCACAGGAACCTTACCACAAGCACCTCAAGAGTAGGCTTCTCTCAGCTCTAGGTATGTGAGAGGGACTCTGAGTTTGCGGCCTCAAGTGGAATGGACACCGCGATGCCCTGACTCGAAATAAGGCCGGATATCCCTGCAGTGACTTGAATGCAGGCTCGTCTTGCATCTCCCAAGACGAAAGGATGTCTGAATCCCCTGTGGAGACCACATAGAAAGACCTAGTTCCCCACCTCATCGCGACCGGAGACCTCACATCCTTTGAAAACTCCAGAGGTACGCGGAGATCAGTGCCTCCAAAGGAGACGATGCCTGACTCCTCGTGAAACTTGATAGGAGTCCCAGGATTCCTGTGGCACGTGGAAAGGGACCCTTGGTCTCCCGCCTCAGCTGGAGAGGCGTCCCAATTGCCCTGTCAAGTCTCGAGGAGAATCCCGAGTTGTCCCTCGCAACTAGGCAGGAGTCCTGATTTCGCTGAACAAACACGTGGGTGGAAGGGCCATCTCCGTCGTAACTCGAGAATATACCCCAGGTTCCCGCCGCAACTCGAGAAAAACAATGAGACTTTCCACTCGCCGCCAGATGAGGCCCGATTCCCCTGCACTGCGTGCAGAGCAATTCCGTGTTGCACATCACACATGAAAGGAGCCTTGATTTCCTTGATGGCACTCCAGAGAAACCCCAAGAACACTGTTTCAAGGCTAGAGGGATCTTGAGGTCACTGTAGCAACACGAAAGAGCTCCGTGGACCAAAAATCAACTCGAGATGAGAGGTTCGTCCCTGGCTTCGACTCCAGAGGAATACCACCTTACCACAAGCACCTCAAGAGGAGGCTTCTCTCAGCTCTAGGTATGTGAGAGGGACCCTGAGTTTGCGGCCTCAAGTGGAATGGACACCGCGATGCCCTGACTCGAAATAAGGCCGGATATCCCTGCAGTGACTTGAATGCAGGCTCGTCTTGCATCTCCCAAGACGAAAGGATGTCTGAATCCCCTGTGGAGACCACATAGAAAGACCTAGTTCCCCACCTCATCGCGACCGGAGGCCTCACATCCTTTGAAAACTCCAGAGGTACGCGGAGATCAGTGCCTCCAAAGGAGACGATGCCTGACTCCTCGTGAAACTTGATAGGAGTCCCAGGATTCCTGTGCCACGTGGAAAGGGACCCTTGGTCTCCCGCCTCAGCTGGAGAGGCGTCCCAATTGCCCTGCCAAGTCTCGAGGAGAATCCCGAGTTGTCCCTCGCAACTAGGCAGGAGTCCTGATTTCGCTGAACAAACACGTGGGTGGAAGGGCCATCTCCGTCGTAACTCGAGAATATACCCCAGGTTCCCGCCGCAACTCGAGAAAAACCATGAGACTTCCCCCTCGCCGCGAGATGAGGCCCGATTCCCCTGCACTGCGTGCAGAGCAATTCCGTGTTGCACATCACACATGAAAGGAGCCTTGATTTCCTTGATGGCACTCCAGAGAAACACCAAGAACACTGTTTCAAGGCTAGAGGGATCCTGAGGTCACTGTAGCAACACGAAAGAGCTCCGTGGCCAAAAATCAACTCGAGATGAGAGGTTAATCCCTGGCTTCGACTCCAGAGGAATACCACCTTACCACAAGCACCTCAAGAGGTGGCTTCTCTCAGCTCTAGCTATGTAAGAGGGACCCTGAGTTTCCGGCCTCAAGTGGAATGGACACCGCAATGCCCTGACTCGAAATAAGGCCGGATATCCCTGCAGTGACTTGAATGCAGGCTCGTCTTGCATCTCCCAAGACGAAAGGATGTCTGAATCCCCTGTGGAGACCACAGAGAAAGACCTAGTTCCCCACCTCATCGCGACCGGAGGCCTCACATCCTTTGAAAACTCCATAGGTACGCGGAGATCAGTGCCTCCAAAGGAGACGATGCCTGACTCCTCGTGAAACTTCTTAGGAGTCCCAGGATTCCTGTGGCACGTGGAAAGGAACACTTGGTCTCCTGCTGCAGCTGGAGAGGCGTCCCAATTGCCCTGCCAAGCCTCGAGGAGAATCCCGAGTTGTCCTTCGCAACTAGGCAGGAGTCCTGATGTCGCTGAACAAACACGTGGGTGGAAGGGCCATCCCCGTCGTAACTCGAGAATATACCCCAGGTTCCCGCCGCAACTCGAGAAAAACCATGAGACTTCCCCCTCGCCGCGAGATGAGGCCCGATTCCCCTGCACTGCGTGCAGAGCAATTCCGTGTTGCACATCACACATGAAAGGAGCCTTGATTTCCTTGATGGCACTCCAGAGAAACCCCAAGAACACTGTTTCAAGGCTAGAGGGATCCTGAGGTCACTGTAGCAAGAGGAAAGAGCTCCGTGGACCAAAAATCAACTCGAGATGAGAGGTTAGTC
Source organism: Cervus elaphus (assembly GCF_910594005.1). Taxonomy (NCBI): domain Eukaryota; kingdom Metazoa; phylum Chordata; class Mammalia; order Artiodactyla; family Cervidae; genus Cervus; species Cervus elaphus. The sequence goes on along the minus strand of NW_025316718.1, from coordinate 444,967 downwards.
CCTGGCTTCGACTCCAGAGGAATACCACCTTACCACAAGCACCTCAAGAGGAGGCTTCTCTCAGCTCTAGGTATGTGAGAGGCACCCTGAGTTTGCGGCCTCAAGTGGAATGGACACCGCGATGCCCTGACTCGAAATAAGGCCGGATATCCCTGCAGTGACTTGAATGCAGGCTCGTCTTGCATCTCCCAAGACGAAAGGATGTCTGAATCCCCTGTGGAGACCACAGAGAAAGACCTAGCTCCCCACCTCATCGCGACCGGAGGCCTCACATCCTTGGTAAACTCCAGAGGTACGCGGAGATCCTTGCCTCCAAAAGAGACGATGCCTGACTCCTCGTCAAACTTGATAGGAGTCCCAGGTTTCCTGTGGCACGTGGAAAGGGACACTTGGTCTCCCTCCTCAGGTGGAGAGGCGTCCCAATTGCCCTGCCAAGCCTCGAGGAGAATCCCGAGTTGTCCCTCGCAACTAGGCAGGAGTCCTGATGTCGCTGAACAAACACGTGGGTGGAAGGGCCATCCCCGTCGTAACTCGAGAATATACCCCAGGTTCCCGCCGCAACTCGAGAAAAACCATGAGACTTCCCCCTCGCCGCGAGATGAGGCCCGATTCCCCTGCACTGCGTGCAGAGCAATTCCGTGTTGCACATCACACATGAAAGGAGCCTTGATTTCCTTGATGGCACTCCAGAGAAACCCCAAGAACACTGTTTCAAGGCTAGAGGGATCCTGAGGTCACTGTAGCAAGAGGAAAGAGCTCCGTGGACCAAAAATCAACTCGAGATGAGAGGTTAGTCCCTGGCTTCGACTCCAGAGGAATACCACCTTACCACAAGCACCTCAAGAGGAGGCTTCTCTCAGCTCTAGGTATGTGAGAGGCACCCTGAGTTTGCGGCCTCAAGTGGAATGGACACCGCGATGCCCTGACTCGAAATAAGGCCGGATATCCCTGCAGTGACTTGAATGCAGGCTCGTCTTGCATCTCCCAAGACGAAAGGATGTCTGAATCCCCTGTGGAGACCACAGAGAAAGACCTAGCTCCCCACCTCATCGCGACCGGAGGCCTCACATCCTTGGTAAACTCCAGAGGTACGCGGAGATCCTTGCCTCCAAAAGAGACGATGCCTGACTCCTCGTCAAACTTGATAGGAGTCCCAGGTTTCCTGTGGCACGTGGAAAGGGACACTTGGTCTCCCTCCTCAGGTGGAGAGGCGTCCCAATTGCCCTGCCAAGCCTCGAGGAGAATCCCGAGTTGTCCCTCGCAACTAGGCAGGAGTCCTGCCGTCGCTGAACAAACACGTGGGTGGAAGGGCCATCCCCGTCGTAACTCGAGAATATACCCCAGGTTCCCGCCGCAATTCGAGAAAAACCATGAGACTTCCCCCTCGCCGCCAGATGAGGCCCGATTCCCCTGCACTGCGTGCAGAGCAATTCCGTGTTGCACATCACACATGAAAGGAGCCTTGATTTCCTTGATGGCACTCCAGAGAAACCCCAAGAACACTGTTTCAAGGCTAGAGGGATCCTGAGGTCACTGTAGCAGCACGAAAGAGCTCCGTGGACCAAAAATCAACTCGAGATGAGAGGTTCGTCCCTGGCTTCGACTCCAGAGGAATACCACCTTACCACAAGCACCTCAAGAGGAGGATTCTCTCAGCTCTAGGTATGTGAGAGGGACCCTGAGTTTGCGGCCAAAACTGGAATGGACACCGCAATGCCCTGACTCGAAATAAGGCCGGATATCCCTGCAGTGACTTGAATGCAGGCTCGTCTTGCATCTACCATAACGAAAGGATGTCTGAATCCCCTGTGAAGACCACAGAGAAAGACCTAGTTCCCCACCTCATCGCGACCGGAGGCCTCACATCCTTTGAAAATTCCAGAGGTACACGGAGATCAGTGCCTCCCAAGGAGACGATGCCTGACTCCTCGTGAAACTTGATAGGAGTCCCAGGATTGCTGTGGCACGTGGAAAGGGACCCTTGGTCTCCCGCCTCAGCTGGAGAGGCGTCCCAATTGCCCTGCGAAGCCTCGAGGAGAATTCCGAATTGTCCCTCGCAAGTAGGCAGGAGTTCTGACGTCGCTGAAGAAACACGTAGGTGGAAGGGCCATCCCCGTCGTAACTCGAGAATATACCCCAGGTTCCCGCCGCAACTCGAGAAAAACCATGAGACTTCCCCCTCGCCGTGAGATGAGGCCGATTCCCCTGCACTGTGTGCAGAGCAATTCCGTGTTGCACATCACACATGAAAGGAGCCTTGATTTCCTTGATGGCACTCCAGAGAAACCCCAAGAACACTGTTTCAAGGCTAGAGGGATCCTGAGGTCAGTGTAGCAATACGAAAGAGCTCCGTGGACCAAAAATCAACTCGAGATGAGAGGTTAGTCCCTGGCTTCGACTCCAGAGGAACACCATCTTACCACAAGCACCTCAAGAGGAGGCTTCTCTCAGCTCTAGGTATGTGAGAGGGACCCTGAGTTTGCGGCCTCAAGTGGAATGGACACCGCGATGCCCTGGTTCGAAATAAGGCCGGATATCCCTGCAGTGACTTGAATGCAGGCTCGTCTTGCATCTCCCAAGACGAAAGGATGTCTGAATCCCCTGTGGTGACCACAGAGAAAGACCTAGTTCCCCACCTCATCGCGACCGGAGGCCTCACATCCTTTGAAAACTCCAGAGGTACGAGGAGATCAGTGCCTCCAAAGGAGACGATGCCTGACTCCTCGTGAAACTTGATAGGAGTCCCAGTATTCCTGTGGCACTTGGAAAGGGACCCTTGGTCTCCCGCCTCAGCTGGAGAGGCGTCCCAATTGCCCTGCCAAGCCTGGAGGAGAATCCCGAGTTGTCCCTCGCAACTAGGCAGGAGTCCTGACGTCGCTGAACAAACACGTGGGTGGAAGGGCCATCCCCGTCGTAACTCGAGAATATACCCCAGGTTCCCGCCGCAACTCGAGAAAAACCATGAGACTTCCCCCTCGACGTGAAATGAGGCCCGATTCCCCTGCACTGCCTGCAGAGCATTTCCGTGTTGCACATCACACACGAAAGGAGCCTTGATTTCCTTGATGGCACTCCAGAGAAACCCCAAGAACACTGTTTCAATGCTAGAGGGATGCTGAGGTCACTGTAGCAACACGAAAGAGCTCCATCGACCAAATATCAACTCGAGATGAGAGGTTAGTCCCTGGCTTCGACTTCAGAGGAACCTTACCACAAGCACCTCAAGAGTAGGCTTCTCTCAGCTCTAGGTATGTGAGAGGGACCCTGAGTTTGCGGCCTCAAGTGGAATGGACACCGCGATGCCCTGACTCGAAATAAGGCCGGATATTCCTGCAGTGACTTGAATGCAGGCTCGTCTTGCATCTCCCAAGACGAAAGGATGTCTGAATCCCCTGTAGAGACCACATAGAAAGACCTAGTTCCCCACCTCATGGTGACCGGAGGGCTCACATCCTTTGTAAACTCCAGAGGTACGCGGAGATCAGTGCCTCTAAAGGAGACGATGCCTGACTCCTCGTGAAACTTGATAGGAGTCCCAGGATTCCTGTGGCACGTGGAAAGGGACCCTTGGTCTCCCGCCTCAGCTGGAGAGGCGTCCCAATTGCCCTGCCAAGCCTCGAGGTGAATCCCGAGTTGTCCCTCGCAACTAGGCAGGAGTCCTGACGTCGCTGAACAAACACGTGGGTGGAAGGGCCATCCCCGTCGTAACTCGAGAATATACCCCAGGTTCCCGCCGCAACTCGAGAAAAACCATGAGACTTCCCACTCGCCGACAGATGAGGCCCGATTCCCCTGCACTGCGTGCAGAGCAATTCCGTGTTGCACATCACACATGAAAGGAGCCTTGATTTCCTTGATGGCACTCCAGAGAAACCCCAAGAACACTGTTTCAAGGCTAGAGGGATCCTGAGGTCACTGTAGCAACACGAAAGAGCTCCGTGGACCAAAAATCAACTCGAGATGAGAGGTTCGTCCCTGGCTTCGACTCCAGAGGAATACCACCTTACCACAAGCACCTCAAGAGGAGGCTTCTCTCAGCTCTAGCTATGTGAGAGGGACCCTGAGCTTGCGGCCTCAAATGGAATGGACACCGCGATGCCCTAACTCGGAATAAGGCCGGATATCCCTGCAGTGACTTGAATGCAGGCTCGTCTTGCATCTCCCAAGACGAAAGGATGTCTGAATCCCCTGTGGAGACCACAGAGAAAGACCTAGTTCCCCACCTCATCGCGACCGGAGGCCACACATCCTTTGAAAAGTCCAGAGGTACACGGAGATCAGTGCCTCCAAAGGAGACGATGCCTGACTCCTCGTGAAACATGATAGGACTCCCAGGATTCCTGTGGCACGTGGAAAGGGACACTTGGTCTCCCGCCTCAGGTGGAGAGGCGTCCCAATTGCCCTGCCAAGCCTCGAGGAGAATCCCGAGTTGTCCCTTGCAACTAGGCAGGAGTCCTGACGTCGCTGAACAAGCACGTGTGTGGAAGCGCCATCCCGGTCGTAACTCGAGAATATACCCCAGGTTCCCGCCGCAACTCGAGAAAAACCATGAGACTTCCCCCTCGCCGCGAGATGAGGCCCGATTCCCCTGCACTGCGTGCAGAGCAATTCCGTGTTGCACATCACACATGAAAGGAGCCTTGATTTCCTTGATGGCACTCCAGAGAAACCCCAAGAACACTGTTTCAAGGCTAGAGGGATCCTGAGGTCACTGTAGCAAGAGGAAAGAGCTCCGTGGACCAAAAATCAACTCGAGATGAGAGGTTAGTCCCTGGCTTCGACTCCAGAGGAATACCACCTTACCACAAGCACCTCAAGAGGAGGCTTCTCTCAGCTCTAGGTATGTGAGAGGCACCCTGAGTTTGCGGCCTCAAGTGGAATGTACACCGCGATGCCCTGACTCGAAATAAGGCCGGATATCCCTGCAGTGACTTGAATGCAGGCTCGTCTTGCATCTCCCAAGACGAAAGGATGTCTGAATCCCCTGTGGAGACCACAGAGAAAGACCTAGTTCCCCACCTCATCGCGACCGGAGGCCTCACATCCTTTGTAAACTCCAGAGGTACGCGGAGATCCTTGCCTCCAAAGGAGACGATGCCTGACTCCTCGTCAAACTTCATAGGAGTCCCAGGTTTCCTGTGGCACGTGGAAAGGGACACTTGGTCTCCCTCCTCAGCTGGAGAGGCGTCCCAATTGCCCTGCCAAGCCTCGAGGAGAATCCCGAGTTGTCCCTCGCAACTAGGCAGGAGTCCTGCCGTCGCTGAAGTAACACGTGTGTGGAAGGGCCATCCCCGTCGTAACTCGAGAATATACCCCAGGTTCCCACCGCAACTCGAGAAAAACCATGAGACTTCCCCCTCGACGTGAAATGAGGCCCGATTCCCCTGCACTGCCTGCAGAGCATTTCCGTGTTGCACATCACACACGAAAGGAGCCTTGATTTCCTTGATGGCACTCCAGAGAAACCCCAAGAACACTGTTTCAATGCTAGAGGGATGCTGAGGTCACTGTAGCAACACGAAAGAGCTCCATCGACCAAATGTCAACTCGAGATGAGAGGTTAGTCCCTGGCTTCGACTTCAGAGGAACCTTACCACAAGCACCTCAAGAGTAGGCTTCTCTCAGCTCTAGGTATGTGAGAGGGACCCTGAGTTTGCGGCCTCAAGTGGAATGGACACCGCGATGCCCTGACTCGAAATAAGGCCGGATATTCCTGCAGTGACTTGAATGCAGGCTCGTCTTGCATCTCCCAAGACGAAAGGATGTCTGAATCCCCTGTGGAGACCACAGAGAAAGACCTAGTTCCCCACCTCATCGCGACCGGAGGCCACACATCCTTTGAAAAGTCCAGAGGTACACGGAGATCAGTGCCTCCAAAGGAGACGATGCCTGACTCCTCGTGAAACATGATAGGACTCCCAGGATTCCTGTGGCACGTGGAAAGGGACACTTGGTCTCCCGCCTCAGGTGGAGAGGCGTCCCAATTGCCCTGCCAAGCCTCGAGGAGAATCCCGAGTTGTCCCTTGCAACTAGGCAAGAGTCCTGACGTCGCTGAACAAGCACGTGTGTGGAAGGGCCATCCCGGTCGTAACTCGAGAATATACCCCAGGTTCCCGCCGCAACTCGAGAAAAACCATGAGACTTCCCCCTCGCCGCGAGATGAGGCCCGATTCCCCTGCACTGCGTGCAGAGCAATTCCGTGTTGCACATCACACATGAAAGGAGCCTTGATTTCCTTGATGGCACTCCAGAGAAACCCCAAGAACACTGTTTCAAGGCTAGAGGGATCCTGAGGTCACTGTAGCAACACGAAAGAGCTCCGTGGACCAAAAATCAACTCGAGATGAGAGGTTCGTCCCTGGCTTCGACTCCAGAGGAATACCACCTTACCACAAGCACCTCAAGAGGAGGCTTCTCTCAGCTCTAGCTATGTGAGAGGGACCCTGAGCTTGCGGCCTCAAATGGAATGGACACCGCGATGCCCTAACTCGGAATAAGGCCGGATATCCCTGCAGTGACTTGAATGCAGGCTCGTCTTGCATCTCCCAAGACGAAAGGATGTCTGAATCCCCTGTGGAGACCACAGAGAAAGACCTAGTTCCCCACCTCATCGCGACCGGAGGCCACACATCCTTTGAAAAGTCCAGAGGTACACGGAGATCAGTGCCTCCAAAGGAGACGATGCCTGACTCCTCGTGAAACATGATAGGACTCCCAGGATTCCTGTGGCACGTGGAAAGGGACACTTGGTCTCCCGCCTCAGGTGGAGAGGCGTCCCAATTGCCCTGCCAAGCCTCGAGGAGAATCCCGAGTTGTCCCTTGCAACTAGGCAGGAGTCCTGACGTCGCTGAACAAGCACGTGTGTGGAAGCGCCATCCCGGTCGTAACTCGAGAATATACCCCAGGTTCCCGCCGCAACTCGAGAAAAACCATGAGACTTCCCCCTCGCCGCGAGATGAGGCCCGATTCCCCTGCACTGCGTGCAGAGCAATTCCGTGTTGCACATCACACATGAAAGGAGCCTTGATTTCCTTGATGGCACTCCAGAGAAACCCCAAGAACACTGTTTCAAGGCTAGAGGGATCCTGAGGTCACTGTAGCAAGAGGAAAGAGCTCCGTGGACCAAAAATCAACTCGAGATGAGAGGTTAGTCCCTGGCTTCGACTCCAGAGGAATACCACCTTACCACAAGCACCTCAAGAGGAGGCTTCTCTCAGCTCTAGGTATGTGAGAGGCACCCTGAGTTTGCGGCCTCAAGTGGAATGTACACCGCGATGCCCTGACTCGAAATAAGGCCGGATATCCCTGCAGTGACTTGAATGCAGGCTCGTCTTGCATCTCCCAAGACGAAAGGATGTCTGAATCCCCTGTGGAGACCACAGAGAAAGACCTAGTTCCCCACCTCATCGCGACCGGAGGCCTCACATCCTTTGTAAACTCCAGAGGTACGCGGAGATCCTTGCCTCCAAAGGAGACGATGCCTGACTCCTCGTCAAACTTCATAGGAGTCCCAGGTTTCCTGTGGCACGTGGAAAGGGACACTTGGTCTCCCTCCTCAGCTGGAGAGGCGTCCCAATTGCCCTGCCAAGCCTCGAGGAGAATCCCGAGTTGTCCCTCGCAACTAGGCAGGAGTCCTGCCGTCGCTGAAGTAACACGTGTGTGGAAGGGCCATCCCCGTCGTAACTCGAGAATATACCCCAGGTTCCCACCGCAACTCGAGAAAAACCATGAGACTTCCCCCTCGACGTGAAATGAGGCCCGATTCCCCTGCACTGCCTGCAGAGCATTTCCGTGTTGCACATCACACACGAAAGGAGCCTTGATTTCCTTGATGGCACTCCAGAGAAACCCCAAGAACACTGTTTCAATGCTAGAGGGATGCTGAGGTCACTGTAGCAACACGAAAGAGCTCCATCGACCAAATGTCAACTCGAGATGAGAGGTTAGTCCCTGGCTTCGACTTCAGAGGAACCTTACCACAAGCACCTCAAGAGTAGGCTTCTCTCAGCTCTAGGTATGTGAGAGGGACCCTGAGTTTGCGGCCTCAAGTGGAATGGACACCGCGATGCCCTGACTCGAAATAAGGCCGGATATTCCTGCAGTGACTTGAATGCAGGCTCGTCTTGCATCTCCCAAGACGAAAGGATGTCTGAATCCCCTGTGGAGACCACAGAGAAAGACCTAGTTCCCCACCTCATCCCGACCGGAGGCCTCACATCCATTGAAAACGCCAGAGGTACGCGGAGATCAGTGCCTCCAAAGGAGACGATGCCTGACTCCTCGTGAAACATGATAGGACTCCCAGGATTCCTGTGGCACGTGGAAAGGGACACTTGGTCTCCCGCCTCAGGTGGAGAGGCGTCCCAATTGCCCTGCCAAGCCTCGAGGAGAATCCCGAGTTGTCCCTTGCAACTAGGCAAGAGTCCTGACGTCGCTGAACAAGCACGTGTGTGGAAGGGCCATCCCGGTCGTAACTCGAGAATATACCCCAGGTTCCCGCCGCAACTCGAGAAAAACCATGAGACTTCCCCCTCGCCGCGAGATGAGGCCCGATTCCCCTGCACTGCGTGCAGAGCAATTCCGTGTTGCACATCACACATGAAAGGAGCCTTGATTTCCTTGATGGCACTCCAGAGAAACCCCAAGAACACTGTTTCAAGGCTAGAGGGATCCTGAGGTCACTGTAGCAAGAGGAAAGAGCTCCGTGGACCAAAAATCAACTCGAGATGAGAGGTTAGTCCCTGGCCTCGACTCCAGAGGAATACCACCTTACCACAAGCACCTCAAGAGGAGGCTTCTCTCAGCTCTAGGTATGTGAGAGGCACCCTGAGTTTGCGGCCTCAAGTGGAATGGACACCGCGATGCCCTGACTCGAAATAAGGCCGGATATCCCTGCAGTGACTTGAATGCAGGCTCGTCTTGCATCTCCCAAGACGAAAGGATGTCTGAATCCCCAGTGGAGACCACAGAGAAAGACCTAGTTCCCCACCTCATCGCGACCGGAGGCCTCACATCCTTTGTAAACTCCAGAGGTACGCGGAGATCCTTGCCTCCAAAGGAGACGATGCCTGACTCCTCCTCAAACTTGATAGGAGTCCCAGGTTTCCTGTGGCACGTGGAAAGGGACACTTGGTCTCCCTCCTCAGCTGGAGAGGCGTCCCAATTGCCCTGCCAAGCCTCGAGGAGAATCCCGAGTTGTCCCTCGCAACTAGGCAGGAGTCCTGCCGTCGCTGAAGTAACACGTGTGTGGAAGGGCCATCCCCGTCGTAACTCGAGAATATACCCCAGGTTCCCGCCGCAACTCGAGAAAAACCATGAGACTTCCCCGTCGCCGCGAGATGAGGCCCGATTCCCCTGCACTGCGTGCAGAGCAATTCCGTGTTGCACATCACACATGAAAGGAGCCTTGATTTCCTTGATGGCACTCCAGAGAAACCCCAAGAACACTGTTTCAAGGCTAGAGGGATCCTGAGGTCACTGTAGCAGCACGAAAGAGCTCCGTGGACCAAAAATCAACTCGAGATGAGAGGTTCGTCCCTGGCTTCGACTCCAGAGGAATACCACCTTACGACAAGCACCTCAAGAGGAGGATTCTCTCAGCTCTAGGTATGTGAGAGGGACCCTGAGTGTGCGGCCACAAGTGGAATGGACACCGCAATGCCCTGACTCGAAATAAGGTCCGATATCCCTGCAGTGACTTGAATGCAGGCTCGTCTTGCATCTACCATAACGAAAGGATGTCTGAATCCCCTGTGAAGACCACAGAGAAAGACCTAGTTCCCCACCTCATCGCGACCGGAGGCCTCACATCCTTTGAAAACTCCAGAGGTACACGGAGATCAGTGCCTCCCAAGGAGACGATGCCTGACTCCTCGTGAAACTTGATAGGAGTCCCAGGATTCCTGTGGCACGTGGAAAGGGACCCTTGGTCTCCCGCCTCAGCCGAAGAGGCGTCCCAATTGCCTGCCAAGCCTCGAGGAGAATTTCAAGTTGTCCCTCGCAAGTAGGCAGGAGTTCTGACGTCGCTGAAGAAACACTTGGGTGGAAGGGCCATCCCCGTCGTAACTCGAGAATATACCCCAGGTTCCCGCCGCAACTCGAGAAAAACCATGAGACTTCCCCCTCGCCGTGAGATGAGGCCGATTCCCCTGCACTGCGTGCAGAGCAATTCCGTGTTGCACATCACACATGAAAGGAGCCTTGATTTCCTTGATGGCACTCCAGAGAAACCCCAAGAACACTGTTTCAAGGCTAGAGGGATCCTGAGGTCAGTGAAGCAATACGAAATAGCTCCGTGGACCAAAAATCAACTCGAGATGAGAGGTTAGTCCCTGGCTTCGACTCCAGAGGAACACCATCTTACCACAAGCACCTCAAGAGGAGGCTTCTCTCAGCTCTAGGTATGTGAGAGGGACCCTGAGTTTGTGGCCTCAAGTGGAATGGACACCGCGATGCCCTGGTTCAAAATAAGGCCGGATATCCCTGCAGTGACTTCAATGCAGGCTCGTCTTGCATCTCCCAAGACGAAAGGATGTCTGAATCCCCTGTGGTGACCACAGAGAAAGACCTAGTTCCCCACCTCATCGCGACCGGAGGCCTCACATCCTTTGAAAACTCCAGAGGTACGCGGAGATCAGTGCCTCCAAAGGAGACGATGCCTGACTCCTCGTGAAACTTGATAGGAGTCCCAGGATTCCTGTGGCACGTGGAAAGGGACCCTTGGTCTCCCGCCTCAGCTGGAGAGGCGTCCCAATTGCCCTGCCAAGCCTGGAGGTGAATCCCGAGTTGTCCCTCGCAACTAGGCAGGAGTCCTGACGTCGCTGAACAAACACGTGGGTGGAAGGGCCATCCCCGTCGTAACTCGAGAATATACCCCAGGTTCCCGCCGCAACTCGAGAAAAACCATGAGACTTCCCCCTCGACGTGAAATGAGGCCCGATTCCCCTGCACTGCCTGCAGAGCAATTCCGTGTTGCACATCACACACGAAAGGAGCCTTGATTTCCTTGATGGCACTCCAGAGAAACCCCAAGAACACTGTTTCAATGCTAGAGGGATGCTGAGGTCACTGTAGCAACACGAAAGAGCTCTATCGACCAAAAATCAACTCGAGATGAGAGGTTAGTCCCTGGCTTCGACTTCAGAGGAACCTTACCACAAGCACCTCAAGAGTAGGCTTCTCTCAGCTCTAGGTATGTGAGAGGGACCCTGAGTTTGCGGCCTCAAGTGGAATGGACACCGCGATGCCCTGACTCGAAATAAGGCCGGATATCCCTGCAGTGACTTGAATGCAGGCTCGTCTTGCATCTCCCAAGACGAAAGGATGTCTGAATCCCCTGTGGAGACCACATAGAAAGACCTAGTTCCCCACCTCATGGCGACCGGAGGGCTCACATCCTTTGTAAACTCCAGAGGTACGCGGAGATCAGTGCCTCCAAAGGAGACGATGCCTGACTCCTCGTGAAACTTGATAGGAGTCCCAGGATTCCTGTGGCACGTGGAAAGGGACCCTTGGTCTCCCGCCTCAGCTGGAGAGGCGTCCCAATTGCCCTGCCAAGCCTCGAGGAGAATCCCGAGTTGTCCCTCGCAACTAGGCAGGAGTCCTGACGTCGCTGAAGAAACACGTGGGTGGAAGGGCCATCCCCGTCGTAACTCGAGAATATACCCCAGGTTCCCGCCGCAACTCGAGAAAAACCATGAGACTTCCCACTGGCCGCCAGATGAGGCCCGATTCCCCTGCACTGCGTGCAGAGCAATTCCGTGTTGCACATCACACATGAAAGGAGCCTTGATTTCCTTGATGGCACTCCAGAGAAACCCCACGAACACTGTTTCAAGGCTAGAGGGATCCTGAGGTCACTGTAGCAACAGGAAAGAGCTCCGTGGACCAAAAATCAACTCGAGATGAGAGGTTCGTCCCTGGCTTCGACTCCAGAGGAATACCACCTTACCACAAGCACCTCAAGAGGAGGCTTCTCTCAGCTCTAGCTATGTGAGAGGGACCCTGAGCTTGCGGCCTCAAATGGAATGGACACCGCGATGCCCTAACTCGGAATAAGGCCGGATATCCCTGCAGTGACTTGAATGCAGGCTCGTCTTGCATCTCCCAAGACGAAAGGATGTCTGAATCCCCTGTGGAGACCACAGAGAAAGACCTAGTTCCCCACCTCATCGCGACCGGAGGCCACACATCCTTTGAAAAGTCCAGAGGTACACGGAGAACAGTGCCTCCAAAGGAGACGATGCCTGACTCCTCGTGAAACTTGATAGGACTCCCAGGATTCCTGTGGCACGTGGAAAGGGATACTTGGTCTCCCGCCTCAGGTGGAGAGGCGTCCCAATTACCCTGCCAAGCTTCGAGTAGAATCCCGAGTTGTCCCTCGCAACTAGGCAGGAGTCCTGACGTCGTTGAACAAGCACGTGTGTGGAAGGGCCATCCCCGTCGTAATTCGAGAATATACCCCAGGTTCCCACCGCAACTCGAGAAAAACCATGAGACTTCCCCCTCGCCGCGAGATGAGGCCCGATTCCCCTGCACTGTGTGCAGAGCAATTCCGTGTTACACATCACACATGAAAGGAGCCTTGATTTCCTTGATGGCACTCCAGAGAAACCCCAAGAACACTGTTTCAAGGCTAGAGGGATCCTGAGGTCAGTGTAGCAATACGAAATAGCTCCGTGGACCAAAAATCAACTCGAGATGAGAGGTTAGTCCCTGGCTTCGACTCCAGAGGAACACCATCTTACCACAAGCACCTCAAGAGGAGGCTTCTCTCAGCTCTAGGTATGTGAGAGGGACCCTGAGTTTGCGGCCTCAAGTGGAATGGACACCGCGATGCCCTGTTTCGAAATAAGGCCGGATATCCCTGCAGTGACTTCAATGCAGGCTCGTCTTGCATCTCCCAAGACGAAAGGATGTCTGAATCCCCTGTGGAGACCACAGAGAAAGACCTAGTTCCCCACCTCATCGCGACCGGAGGCCTCACATCCTTTGAAAACTCCAGAGGTACGCGGAGATCAGTGCCTCCAAAGGAGACGATGCCTGACTCCTCGTGAAACTTGATAGGAGTCCCAGGATTCCTGTGGCACGTGGAAAGGGACCCTTGGTCTCCCGCCTCAGCTGGAGAGGCGTCCCAATTGCCCTGCCAAGCCTCGAGGAGAATCCCGAGTTGTCCCTCGCAACTAGGAAGGAGTCCTGACGTCGCTGAAGAAACATGTGGGTGGAAGGGCCATCCCCGTCGTAACTCGAGAATATACCCCAGGTTCCCGCCGCAACTCGAGAAAAACCATGAGACTTCCCACTCGCCGCCAGATGAGGCCCGATTCCCCTGCACTGCGTGCAGAGCCATTCCGTGTTGCACATCACACATGAAAGGAGCCTTGATTTCCTTGATGGCACTCCAGAGAAACCCCACGAACACTGTTTCAAGGCTAGAGGGATCCTGAGGTCACTGTAGCAACACGAAAGAGCTCCATGGACCAAAAATCAACTCGAGATGAGAGGTTCGTCCCTGGCTTCGACTCCAGAGGAATACCACCTTACCACAAGCACCTCAAGAGGAGGCTTCTCTCAGCTCTAGCTATGTGAGAGGGACCCTGAGTTTGCGGCCTCAAGTGGAATGGACACCGCGATGCCCTAACTCGGAATAAGGCCGGATATCCCTGCAGTGACTTGAATGCAGGCTCGTCTTGCATCTCCCAAGACGAAAGGATGTCTGAATCCCCTGTGGAGACCACAGAGAAAGACCTAGTTCCCCACTTCATCGCGACCGGAGGCCACACATCCTTTGAAAAGTCCAGAGGTACACGGAGATCAGTGCCTCCAAAGGAGACGATGCCTGACTCCTCGTGAAACTTGATAGGACTCCCAGGATTCCTGTGGCACGTGGAAAGGGACACTTGGTCTCCCGCCTCAGGTGGAGAGGCGTCCCAATTGCCCTGCCAAGCCTCGAGGAGAATCCCGAGTTGTCCCTTGCAACTAGGCAGGAGTCCTGACGTCGCTGAACAAGCACGTGTGTGGAAGGGCCATCCCGGTCGTAATTCGAGAATATACCCCAGGTTCCCACCGCAACTCGAGAAAAACCATGAGACTTCCCCCTCGCCGCGAGATGAGGCCCGATTCCCCTGCACTGTGTGCAGAGCAATTCCGTGTTGCATATCACACATGAAAGGAGCCTTGATTTCCTTGATGGCACTCCAGAGAAACCCCAAGAACACTGTTTCAAGGCTAGAGGGATCCTGAGGTCACTGTAGCAACATTAAAGAGCTCCGTGGACCAAAAATCAACTCGAGATGAGAGGTTAGTCCCTGGCTTCGACTCCAGAGGAATACCACCTTACCACAAGCACCTCAAGAGGAGGCTTCTCTCAGCTCTAGCTATGTGAGAGGGACCCTGAGTTTGCGGCCTCAAGTGGAATGGACACCGCGATGCCCTGACTCGAAATAAGGCCGGATATCCCTGCAGTGACTTGAATGCAGGCTCGTCTTGCATCTCCCAAGACGAAAGGATGTCTGAATCCCTTGTGGAGACCACAGAGAAAGACCTAGTTCCCCACCTCATCACGACCGGAGGCCTCACATCCTTTGAAAACTCCAGAGTTACGCGGAGATCAGTGCCTCCAAAGGAGACGATGCCTGACTCCTCGTGAAACTTGATAGGAGTCCCAGGATTCCTGTGGCACGTGGAAAGGGACCCTTGGTCTCCCGCCTCACCTGGAGAGGCGTCCCAATTGCCCTGCCAAGCCTCGAGGAGAATCCCGAATTGTCCCTCGCTACTAGGCAGGAGTCCTGACGTCGCTGAACAAACACGTGTGTGGAAGGGCCATCCCCGTCGTAACTCGAGAATATACCCCAGGTTCCCGCCGCAACTCGAGAAAAACCATGAGACTTCCCCCTCGCCGCGAGATGAGGCCCGATTCCCCTGCACTGCGTGCAGAGCAATTCCGTGTTGCACATCACACATGAAAGGAGCCTTGATTTCCTTGATGGCACTCCAGAGAAACCCCAAGAACACTGTTTCAAGGCTAGAGGGATCCTGAGGTCACTGTAGCAAGAGGAAAGAGCTCCGTGGACCAAAAATCAACTCGAGATGAGAGGTTAGTCCCTGGCTTCGACTCCAGAGGAATACCACCTTACCACAAGCACCTCAAGAGGAGGCTTCTCTCAGCTCTAGGTATGTGAGAGGCACCCTGAGTTTGCGGCCTCAAGTGGAATGGACACCGCGATGCCCTAACTCGGAATAAGGCCGGATATCCCTGCAGTGACTTGAATGCAGGCTCGTCTTGCATCTCCCAAGATGAAAGGATGTCTGAATCCCCTGTGGAGACCACAGAGAAAGACCTAGTTCCCCACTTCATCGTGACCGGAGGCCACACATCCTTTGAAAAGTCCAGATGTACACGGAGATCAGTGCCTCCAAAGGAGACGATGCCTGACTCCTCGTGAAACTTGATAGGACTCCCAGGATTCCTGTGGCACGTGGAAAGGGACACTTGGTCTCCCGCCTCAGGTGGAGAGGCGTCCCAATTGCCCTGCCAAGCCTCGAGGAGAATCCCGAGTTGTCCCTTGCAACTAGGCAGGAGTCCTGACGTCGCTGAACAAGCACGTGTGTGGAAGGGCCATCCCGGTCGTAATTCGAGAATATACCCCAGGTTCCCACCGCAACTCGAGAAAAACCATGAGACTTCCCCCTCGCCGCGAGATGAGGCCCGATTCCCCTGCACTGCGTGCAGAGCAATTCCGTGTTGCACATCACACATGAAAGGAGCCTTGATTTCCTTGATGGCACTCCAGAGAAACACCAAAAACACTGTTTCAAGGCTAGAGGGATCCTGAGGTCACTGTAGCAACACGAAAGAGCTCCGTGGCCAAAAATCAACTCGAGATGAGAGGTTAATCCCTGGCTTCGACTTCAGAGGAATACCACCTTACCACAAGCACCTCAAGAGGTGGCTTCTCTCAGCTCTAGCTATGTGAGAGGGACCCTGAGTTTCCGGCCTCAAGTGGAATGGACACCGCAATGCCCTGACTCGAAATAAGGCCGGATATCCCTGCAGTGACTTGAATGCAGGCTCGTCTTGCATCTCCCAAGACGAAAGGATGTCTGAATCCCCTGTGGAGACCACAGAGAAAGACCTAGTTCCCCACCTCATCGCGACCGGAGGCCTCACATCCTTTGAAAACTCCAGAGGTACGCGGAGATCAGTGCCTCCAAAGGAGACGATGCCTGACTCCTCGTGAAACTTCTTAGGAGTCCCAGGATTCCTGTGGCACGTGGAAAGGAACACTTGGTCTCCTGCTGCAGCTGGAGAGGCGTCCCAATTGCCCTGCCAAGCCTCGAGGAGAATCCCGAGTTGTCCCTCGCAACTAGGCAGGAGTCCTGATGTCGCTGAACAAACACGTGTGTGGAAGGGCCATCCCCGTCGTAACTCGAGAATATACCCCAGGTTCCCGCCGCAACTCGAGAAAAACCATGAGACTTCCCCCTCGCCACGAGATGAGGCCCGATTCCCCTGCACTGCGTGCAGAGCAATTCCGTGTTGCACATCACACATGAAAGGAGCCTTGATTTCCTTGATGGCACTCCAGAGAAACCCCAAGAACACTGTTTCAAGGCTAGAGGGATCCTGAGGTCACTGTAGCAAGAGGAAAGAGCTCCGTGGACCAAAAATCAACTCGAGATGAGAGGTTAGTCCCTGGCTTCGACTCCAGAGGAATACCACCTTACCACAAGCACCTCAAGAGGAGGCTTCTCTCAGCTCTAGGTATGTGAGAGGCACCCTGAGTTTGCGGCCTCAAGTGGAATGGACACCGCGATGTCCTGGCTCGAAATAAGGCCGGATATCCCTGCAGTGACTTGAATGCAGGCTCGTCTTGCATCTCCCAAGACGAAAGGATGTCTGAATCCCCTGTGGAGACCACAGAGAAAGACCTAGTTCCCCACCTCATCGCGACCGGAGGCCTCACATCCTTTGTAAACTCCAGAGGTACGCGGAGATCCTTGCCTCCAAAGGAGACGATGCCTGACTCCTCGTCAAACTTGATAGGAGTCCCAGGTTTCCTGTGGCACGTGGAAAGGGACCCTTGGTCTCCCGCCTCAGCTGGAGAGGCGTCCCAATTGCCCTGCCAAGCCTCGAGGAGAATCCCGAGTTGTCCCTCGCAACTAGGCAGGAGTCCTGCCGTCGCTGAACTAACACGTGTGTGGAAGGGCCATCCCCGTCGTAACTCGAGAATATACCCCAGGTTCCCGCCGCAACTCGAGAAAAACCATGAGACTTCCCCCTCGCCACGAGATGAGGCCCGATTCCCCTGCACTGCGTGCAGAGTAATTCGGTGTTGCACATCACACATGAAAGGAGCCTTGATTTCCTTGATGGCACTCCAGAGAAACCCCAAGAAAACTGTTTCAAGGCTAGAGGGATCCTGAGGTCACTGTAGCAGTACGAAAGAGCTCCATCGACCAAAAATCAACTCGAGATGAGAGGTTCGTCCCTGGCTTCGACTCCAGAGGAATACCACCTTACCACAAGCACCTCAAGAGGAGGATTCTCTCAGCTCTAGGTATGTGAGAGGGACCCTGAGTGTGCGGCCACAAGTGGAATGGACACCGCAATGCCCTGACTCGAAATAAGGCCGGATATCCCTGCAGTGACTTGAATGCAGGCTCGTCTTGCATCTACCATAATGAAAGGATGTCTGAATCCCCTGTGAAGACCACAGAGAAAGACCTAGTTCCCCACCTCATCGCGACCGGAGCCCTCACATCCTTTGAAAACTCCAGAGGTACACGGAGATCAGTGCCTCCCAAGGAGACGATGCCTGACTCCTCGTGAAACTTGATAGGAGTCCCAGGATTGCTGTGGCACGTGGAAAGGGACCCTTGGTCTCCCGCCTCAGCTGGAGAGGCGTCCCAATTGCTCGGCGAAGCCTCAAGGAGAATTCCGAATTGTCCCTCGCAAGTAGGCAGGAGTTCTGACGTCGCTGAAGAAACACGTGGGTGGAAGGGCCATCCCCGTCGTAACTCGAGAATATACCCCAGGTTCCCGCCGCAACTCGAGAAAAACCATGAGACTTCCCCCTCGCCGTGAGATGAGGCCGATTCCCCTGCACTGTGTGCAGAGCAATTCCGTGTTGCACATCACACATGAAAGGAGCCTTGATTTCCTTGATGGCACTCCAGAGAAACCCCAAGAACACTGTTTCAAGGCTAGAGGGATCCTGAGGTCAGTGTAGCAATACGAAAGAGCTCCGTGGACCAAAAATCAACTCGAGATGAGAGGTTAGTCCCTGGCTTCGACTCCAGAGGAACACCATCTTACCACAATCACCTCAAGAGGAGGCTTCTCTCAGCTCTAGGTATGTGAGAGGGACCCTGAGTTTGCGGCCTCAAGTGGAATGGACACCACGATGCCCTGGTTCGAAATAAGGCCGGATATCCCTGCAGTGACTTCAATGCAGGCTCGTCTTGCATCTCCCAAGACGAAAGGATGTCTGAATCCCCTGTGGTGACCACAGAGAAAGACCTAGTTCCCCACCTCATCGCGACCGGGGGCCTCACATCCTTTGAAAACTCCAGAGGTACGCGGAGATCAGTGCCTCCAAAGGAGACGATGCCTGACTCCTCGTGAAACTTGATAGGAGTCCCAGGATTCCTGTGGCACGTGGAAAGGGACCCTTGGTCTCCCGCCTCAGCTGGAGAGGCGTTCCAATTGCCCTGCCAAGCCTGGAGGAGAATCCCGAGTTGTCCCTCGCAACTAGGCAGGAGTCCTGACGTCGCTGAACAAACACGTGGGTGGAAGGGCCATCCCCGTCGTAACTCGAGAATATACCCCAGGTTCCCGCCGCAACTCGAGAAAAACCATGAGACTTCCCCCTCGCCGTGAAATGAGGCCCGATTCCCCTGCACTGCGTGCAGAGCAATTCCGTGTTGCACATCACACACGAAAGGAGCCTTGATTTCCTTGATGGCACTCCAGAGAAACCCCAAGAACACTGTTTCAATGCTAGAGGTATGCTGAGGTCACTGTAGCAACACGAAAGAGCTCCATCGACCAAAAATCAACTCGAGATGAGAGGTTAGTCCCTGGCTTCGACTTCAGAGGAACCTTACCACAAGCACCTCAAGAGTAGGCTTCTCTCAGCTCTAGGTATGTGAGAGGGACCCTGAGTTTGCGGCCTCAAGTGGAATGGACACCGCGATGCCCTGACTCGAAATAAGGCCGGATATCCCTGCAGTGACTTGAATGCAGGCTCGTCTTGCATCTCCCAAGACGAAAGGATGTCTGAATCCCCTGTGGAGACCACATAGAAAGACCTTGTTCCCCACCTCATCGCGACCGGAGGCCTCACATCCTTTGAAAACTCCAGAGGTACGCGGAGATCAGTGCCTCCAAAGGAGTCGATGCCTGACTCCTCGTGAAACTTGATAGGAGTCCCAGGATTCCTGTGGCACGTGGAAAGGGACCCTTGGTCTCCCGCCTCAGCTGGAGAGGCGTCCCAATTGCCCTGCCAAGCCTGGAGGAGAATCCCGAGTTGTCCCTCGCAACTAGGCAGGAGTCGTGACGTCGCTGAAGAAACACGTGGGTGGAAGGGCCATCCCCGTCGTAACTCGAGAATATACCCCAGGTTCCCGCCGCAACTCGAGAAAAGCCATGAGACTTCCCCCTCGCCGCGAGATGAGGCCCGATTCCCCTGCACTGCGTGCAGAGCAATTCCGTGTTGCACATCACACATGAAAGGAGCCTTGATTTCCTTGATGGCACTCCAGAGAAACCCCAAGAACACTGTTTCAAGGCTAGAGGGAT
This sequence comes from Cervus elaphus, assembly GCF_910594005.1. Taxonomy (NCBI): domain Eukaryota; kingdom Metazoa; phylum Chordata; class Mammalia; order Artiodactyla; family Cervidae; genus Cervus; species Cervus elaphus. The sequence continues at coordinate 425,166 of NW_025316718.1, read as the reverse complement.
CCTGAGGTCACTGTAGCAACACGAAAGAGGTCCGTGGACCAAGAATCAACTCGAGATGAGAGGTTAGTCCCTGGCTTCGACTCCAGAGGAATACCACCTTACCACAAGCACCTCAAGCGGAGGCTTCTCTCAGCTCTAGGTATGTGAGAGGGACCCTAAGTTTGCGGCCTCAAGTGGAATGGACACCGCGATGCCCTGGCTCGAAATAAGGCCGGATATCCCTGCAGTGACTTGAATGCAGGCTCGTCTTGCATCTCCCAAGACGAAAGGATGTCTGAATCCCTTGTGGAGACCACAGAGAAAGACCTAGTTCCCCACCTCATCGCGACCAGAGGCCACACATCCTTTGAAAAGTCCAGAGGTACGCGGAGATCAGTGCCTCCAAAGGAGACGATGCCTGACTCCTCGTGAAACTTGATAGGAGTCCCAGGATTCCTGTGGCACGTGGAAAGGGACCCTTGGTCTCCCGCCTCAGCTGGAGAGTCGTCCCAATTGCCCTGCCAAGCCTGGAGGAGAATCCCGAGTTGTCCCTCGCAACTAGGCAGGAGTCCTGACGTCGCTGAACAAACACGTGGGTGGAAGGGCCATCCCCGTCGTAACTCGAGAATATACCCCAGGTTCCCGCCGCAACTCGAGAAAAACCATGAGACTTCCCCCTCGCCGTGAAATGAGGCCCGATTCCCCTGCACTGCGTGCAGAGCAATTCCGTGTTGCACATCACACACGAAAGGAGCCTTGATTTCCTTGATGGCACTCCAGAGAAACCCCAAGAACACTGTTTCAAGGCTAGAGGCATCCTGAGGTCACTGTAGCAACACGAAAGAGCTCCATCGACCAAAAATCAACTCGAGATGAGAGGTTAGTCCCTGGCTTCGACTTCAGAGGAACCTTACCACAAGCACCTCAAGAGTAGGCTTCTCTCAGCTCTAGGTATGTGAGAGGGACCCTGAGTTTGCGGCCTCAAGTGGAATGGACACCGCGATGCCCTGACTCGAAATAAGGCCGGATATCCCTGCAGTGACTTGAATGCAGGCTCGTCTTGCATCTCCCAAGACGAAAGGATGTCTGAATCCCCTGTGGAGACCACATAGAAAGACCTAGTTCCCCACCTCATCGCGACCGGAGGCCTCACATCCTTTGAAAACTCCAGAGGTACGCGGAGATCAGTGCCTCCAAAGGAGTCGATGCCTGACTCCTCGTGAAACTTGATAGGAGTCCCAGGATTCCTGTGGCACGTGGAAAGGGACCCTTGGTCTCCCGCCTCAGCTGGAGAGGCGTCCCAATTGCCCTGCCAAGCCTGGAGGAGAATCCCGAGTTGTCCCTCGCAACTAGGCAGGAGTCCTGACGTCGCTGAACAAACACGTGGGTGGAAGGGCCATCCCCGTCGTAACTCGAGAATATACCCCAGGTTCCCGCCGCAACTCGAGAAAAACCATGAGATTTCCCCCTCGACGTGAAATGAGGCCCGATTCCCCTGCACTGCGTGCAGAGCAATTCCGTGTTGCACATCACACACGAAAGGAGCCTTGATTTCCTTGATGGCACTCCAGAGAAACCCCAAGAACACTGGTTCAAGGCTAGAGGGATCCTGAAGTCACTGTAGCAACAGGAAAGAGCTCCGTGGACCAAAAATCAACTCGAGATGAGAGGTTCGTCCCTGGCTTCGACTCCAGAGGAATACCACCTTACCACAAGCACCTCAAGAGGAGGCTTCTCTCAGCTCTAGCTATGTGAGAGGGACCCTGAGTTTGCGGCCTCAAGTGGAATGGACACCGTGATGCCCTGACTCGAAATAAGGCCGGATATCCCTGCAGTGACTTGAATGCAGGCTCGTCTTGCATCTCCCAAGACGAAAGGATGTCTGAATCCCCTGTGGAGGCCACAGAGAAAGACCTAGTTCCCCACCTCATCGCAACCGGAGGCCACACATCCTTTGAAAAGTCCAGAGGTACGCGGAGATCAGTGCCTCCAAAGGAGACGATGCCTGACTCCTCGTGAAACTTGATAGGAGTCCCAGGATTCCTGTGGCACGTGGAAAGGGACCCTTGGTCTCCCGCCTCAGCTGGAGAGGCGTCCCAATTGCCCTGCCAAGCCTCGAGGAGAATCCCGAGTTGTCCCTCGCAACTAGGCAGGAGTCGTGACGTCGCTGAAGAAACACGTGGGTGGAAGGGCCATCCCCGTCGTAACTCGAGAATATACCCCAGGTTCCCGCCGCAACTCGAGAAAAACCATGAGACTTCCCCCTCGCCGCGAGATGAGGCCCGATTCCCCTGCACTGCGTGCAGAGCAATTCCGTGTTGCACATCACACATGAAAGGAGCCTTGATTTCCTTGATGGCACTCCAGAGAAACCCCAAGAACACTGTTTCAAGGCTAGAGGGATCCTGAGGTCACTGTAGCAACACGAAAGAGCTCCGTGGACCAAGAATCAACTCGAGATGAGAGGTTAGTCCCTGGCTTCGACTCCAGAGGAATACCACCTTACCACAAGCACCTCAAGTGGAGGCTTCTCTCAGCTCTAGGTATGTGAGAGGGACCCTGAGTTTGCGGCCTCAAGTGGAATGGACACCGCGATGCCCTGGCTCGAAATAAGGCCGGATATCCCTGCAGTGACTTGAATGCAGGCTCGTCTTGCATCTCCCAAGACGAAAGGATGTCTGAATCCCTTGTGGAGACCACAGAGAAAGACCTAGTTCCCCACCTCATCGCGACCAGAGGCCACACATCCTTTGAAAAGTCCAGAGGTACGCGGAGATCAGTGCCTCCAAAGGAGACGATGCCTGACTCCTCGTGAAACTTGATAGGAGTCCCAGGATTCCTGTGGAACGTGGAAAGGGACCCTTGGTCTCCAGACTCAGCTGGAGAGGCGTCCCAATTGCCCTGCCAAGCCTCGAGGAGAATCCCGAGTTGTCCCTCGCAACTAGGCAGGAGTCCAGACGTCGCTGAACAAGCACGTGTGTGGAAGGGCCATCCCCGTCGTAACTTGGGAATGTACCCCAGGTTCCCGCCGCAACTCGAGAAAAACCATGAGACTTCCCACTCGCCGCCAGATGAGGCCCGATTCCCCTGCACTGCGTGCAGAGCAATTCCGTGTTGCACATCACACATGAAAGGAGCCTTGATTTCCTTGATGGCACTCCAGAGAAACCCCAAGAACACTGTTTCAAGGCTAGAGGGATCCTGAGGTCACTGTAGCAACACGAAAGAGCTCCGTGGACCAAGAATCAACTCGAGATGAGAGGTTAGTCCCTGGCTTCAACTCCAGAGGAATACCACCTTACCACAACCACCTCAAGAGGAGGCTTCTCTCAGCTCTAGGTATGTGAGAGGGACCCTGAGTTTGCGGCCTCAAGTGGAATGGACACCGCGATGCCCTGGCTCGAAATAAGGCCGGATATCCCTGCAGTGACTTGAATGCAGGCTCGTCTTGCATCTCCCAAGACGAAAGGATGTCTGAATCCCCTGTGGAGACCACAGAGAAAGACCTAGTTCCCCACCTCATCGCCACTGGAGGCTTCACATTATTTGAAAACTCCAGAGGTACGCGGAGATCAGTGCCTCCAAAGGAGACGATGCCTGACACCTCGTGAAACTTGATAGGAGTCCCAGGATTCCTGTGGCACGTGGAAAGGGACCCTTGGTCTCCCGCCTCAGCTGGAGAGGCGTCCCAATTGCCCTGCCAAGCCTCGAGGAGAATCCCGAGTTGTCCCTCGCAACTAGGCAGGAGTCGTGACGTCGCTGAAGAAACACGTGGGTGGAAGGGCCATCCCCGTCGTAACTCGAGAATATACCCCTGGTTCCCGCCGCAACTCGAGAAAAGCCATGAGACTTCCCCCTCGCCGCGAGATGAGGCCCGATTCCCCTGCACTGCGTGCAGAGCAATTCCGTGTTGCACATCACACATGAAAGGAGCCTTGATTTCCTTGATGGCACTCCAGAGAAACCCCAAGAACACTGTTTCAAGTCTAGAGGGATCCTGAGGTCACTGTAGCAACACGAAAGAGGTCCGTGGACCAAGAATCAACTCGAGATGAGAGGTTAGTCCCTGGCTTCGACTCCAGAGGAATACCACCTTACCACAAGCACCTCAAGCGGAGGCTTCTCTCAGCTCTAGGTATGTGAGAGGGACCCTGAGTTTGCGGCCTCAAGTGGAATGGACACCGCGATGCCCTGGCTCGAAATAAGGCCGGATATCCCTGCAGTGACTTGAATGCAGGCTCGTCTTGCATCTCCCAAGACGAAAGGATGTCTGAATCCCTTGTGGAGACCACAGAGAAAGACCTAGTTCCCCACCTCATCGCGACCAGAGGCCACACATCCTTTGAAAAGTCCAGAGGTACGCGGAGATCAGTGCCTCCAAAGGAGACGATGCCTGACTCCTCGTGAAACTTGATAGGAGTCCCAGGATTCCTGTGGCACGTGGAAAGGGACCCTTGGTCTCCCGCCTCAGCTGGAGAGGCGTTCCAATTGCCCTGCCAAGCCTGGAGCAGAATCCCGAGTTGTCCCTCGCAACTAGGCAGGAGTCCTGCCGTCGCTGAACAAACACGTGGGTGGAAGGGCCATCCCCGTCGTAACTCGAGAATATACCCCAGGTTCCCGCCGCAACTCGAGAAAAACCATGAGACTTCCCCCTCGCCGTGAAATGAGGCCCGATTCCCCTGCACTGCGTGCAGAGCAATTCCGTGTTGCACATCACACACGAAAGGAGCCTTGATTTCCTTGATGGCACTCCAGAGAAACCCCAAGAACACTGTTTCAAGGCTAGAGGTATGCTGAGGTCACTGTAGCAACACGAAAGAGCTCCATCGACCAAAAATCAACTCGAGATGAGAGGTTAGTCCCTGGCTTCGACTTCAGAGGAACCTTACCACAAGCACCTCAAGAGTAGGCTTCTCTCAGCTCTAGGTATGTGAGAGGGACCCTGAGTTTGCGGCCTCAAGTGGAATGGTCACCGCGATGCCCTGACTCGAAATAAGGCCGGATATCCCTGCAGTGACTTGAATGCAGGCTCGTCTTGCATCTCCCAAGACGAAAGGATGTCTGAATCCCCTGTGGAGACCACAGAGAAAGACCTAGTTCCCCACCTCATCGCGACCGGAGGCCTCACATCCTTTGAAAACTCCAGAGGTACGCGGAGATCAGTGCCTCCAAAGGAGTCGATGCCTGACTCCTCGTGAAACTTGATAGGAGTCCCAGGATTCCTGTGGCACGTGGAAAGGGACCCTTGGTCTCCCGCCTCAGCTGGAGAGGCGTCCCAATTGCCCTGCCAAGCCTGGAGGAGAATCCCGAGTTGTCCCTCGCAACTAGGCAGGAGTCCTGACGTCGCTGAACAAACACGTGGGTGGAAGGGCCATCCCCGTCGTAACTCGAGAATATACCCCAGGTTCCCGCCGCAACTCGAGAAAAACCATGAGATTTCCCCCTCGACGTGAAATGAGGCCCGATTCCCCTGCACTGCGTGCAGAGCAATTCCGTGTTGCACATCACACACGAAAGGAGCCTTGATTTCCTTGATGGCACTCCAGAGAAACCCCAAGAACACTGGTTCAAGGCTAGAGGGATCCTGAAGTCACTGTAGCAACACGAAAGAGCTCCGTTGACCAAAAATCAACTCGAGATGAGAGGTTCGTCCCTGGCTTCGACTCCAGAGGAATACCACCTTACCACAAGCACCTCAAGAGGAGGCTTCTCTCAGCTCTAGCTATGTGAGAGGGACCCTGAGTTTGCGGCCTCAAGTGGAATGGACACCGTGATTCCCTGACTCGAAATAAGGCCGGATATCCCTGCAGTGACTTGAATGCAGGCTCGTCTTGCATCTCCCAAGACGAAAGGATGTCTGAATCCCCTGTGGAGGCCACAGAGAAAGACCTAGTTCCCCACCTCATCGCAACCGGAGGCCACACATCCTTTGAAAAGTCCAGAGGTACGCGGAGATCAGTGCCTCCAAAGGAGACGATGCCTGACTCCTCGTGAAACTTGATAGGAGTCCCAGGATTCCTGTGGCACGTGGAAAGGGACCCTTGGTCTCCCCCCTCAGCTGGAGAGGCATCCCAATTGCCCTGCCAAGCCTCGAGGAGAATCCCGAGTTGTCCTTCGCAACTAGGCAGGAGTCGTGACGTCGCTGAAGAAACACGTGGGTGGAAGGGCCATCCCCGTCGTAACTCGAGAATATACCCCAGGTTCCCGCCGCAACTCGAGAAAAGCCATGAGACTTACCCCTCGCCGCGAGATGAGGCCCGATTCCCCTGCACTGCGTGCAGAGCAATTCCGTGTTGCACATCACACATGAAAGGAGCCTTGATTTCCTTGATGGCACTCCAGAGAAACCCCAAGAACACTGTTTCAAGGCTAGAGGGATCCTGAGGTCACTGTAGCAACACGAAAGAGCTCCGTGGACCAAGAATCAACTCGAGATGAGAGGTTAGTCCCTGGCTTCGACTCCAGAGGTATACCACCTTACCACAAGCACCTCAAGTGGAGGCTTCTCTCAGCTCTAGGTATGTGAGAGGGACCCTGAGTTTGCGGCCTCAAGTGGAATGGACACCGCGATGCCCTGGCTCGAAATAAGGCCGGATATCCCTGCAGTGACTTGAATGCAGGCTCGTCTTGCATCTCCCAAGACGAAAGGATGTCTGAATCCCTTGTGGAGACCACAGAGAAAGACCTAGTTCCCCACCTCATCGCGACCAGAGGCCACACATCCTTTGAAAAGTTCAGAGGTACGCGGAGATCAGTGCCTCCAAAGGAGACGATGCCTGACTCCTCGTGAAACTTGATAGGAGTCCCAGGATTCCTGTGGCACGTGGAAAGGGACCCTTGGTCTCCAGACTCAGCTGGAGAGGCGTCCCAATTGCCCTGCCAAGCCTCGAGGAGAATCCCGAGTTGTCCCTCGCAACTAGGCAGGAGTCCAGACGTCGCTGAACAAGCACGTGTGTGGAAGGGCCATCCCCGTCGTAACTTGAGAATGTACCCCAGGTTCCCGCCGCAACTCGAGAAAAACCATGAGACTTCCCACTCGCCGCCAGATGAGGCCCGATTCCCCTGCACTGCGTGCAGAGCAATTCCGTGTTGCACATCACACATGAAAGGAGCCTTGATTTCCTTGATGGCACTCCAGAGAATCCCCAAGAACACTGTTTCAAGGCTAGAGGGATCCTGAGGTCACTGTAGCAACACGAAAGAGCTCCGTGGACCAAGAATCAACTCGAGATGAGAGGTTAGTCCCTGGCTTCGACTCCAGAGGAATACCACCTTACCACAAGCACCTCAAGAGGAGGCTTCTCTCAGCTCTAGGTATGTGAGAGGGACCCTGAGTTTGCGGCCTCAAGTGGAATGGACACCGCGATGCCCTGGCTCGAAATAAGGCCGGATATCCCTGCAGTGACTTGAATGCAGGCTCGTCTTGCATCTCCCAAGACGAAAGGATGTCTGAATCCCCTGTGGAGACCACAGAGAAAGACCTAGTTCCCAACCTCATCGCCACTGGAGGCTTCACATTATTTGAAAACTCCAGAGGTACGCGGAGATCAGTGCCTCCAAAGGAGACGATGCCTGACTCCTCCTGAAACTTGATAGGAGTCCCAGGATTCCTGTGGCACGTGGAAAGGGACCCTTGGTCTCCCGCCTCAGGTGGAGAGGCGTCCCAATTGCCCTGCCAAGCCTCGAGGAGAATCCCGAGTTGTCCCTCGCAACTAGGCAGGAGTCCTGAAGTCGCTGAAGAAACATGTGTGTGGAAGAGCCATCCCCGTCGTAACTCGAGAATATACCCCAGGTACCCGCCGGAACTCGAGAAAAACCATGAGACTTCCACCTCGCCGCGATATGAGGCCTGATTCCCCTTCACTGCGTGCAGAGCAATTCCGTGTTGCACATCTCACATGGAAGGAGCCTTGATTTCTTTGATGGTACTCCAGAGAAACCCAAGAACACTGTTTCAAGGCTAGAAGGATCCTGAGGTCACTGCAGCAACACGAAAGAGCTCCGTGGACGAAAAATCAATTCGAGATGAGAGGTTAATCCCTGGCTTCGACTCCAGAGGAATACCACCTTACCACAAGCACCTCAAGAGGAGGCTTCTCTCAGCTCTAGGTATGTGAGAGGGACCCTGAGTTTGCGGCCTCAAGTGGAATGGACACCGCGATGCCCTGACTCGAAATAAGGCTGGATATCCCTGCAGTGACTTGAATGTAGGCTCGTCTTGCATCTCCCAAGACGAAAGGATGTCTGAATCCCCTGTGCAGACCACAGAGAAAGACATAGTTCCCCACCTCATCGCGACCGGAGGCCTCACATCCTTTGAAAACTCCAGAGGTACACGGAGATCAGTGCCTCCAAAGGAGACGATGCCTGACTCCTCGTGAACCTTGATAGGACTCCCAGGATTCCTGTGGCACGTGGAAAGGGACACTTGGTCTCCCGCTTCAGGTGGAGAGGCGTCCCAATTGCCCTGCCAAGCTTCGAGTAGAATCCCGAGTTGTCCCTCGCAACTAGGCAGGAGTCCTGCCGTCGCTGAACAAACACGTGGGTGGAAGGGCCATCCCCGTCGTAACTCGAGAATATACCCCAGGTTCCTGCCGCAACTCGAGAAAAACCTTGAGACTTCCCCCTCGCCGCGAGATGAGGCCCGATTCCCCTGCACTGCGTGCAGAGCAATTCCGTGTTGCACATCACACATGAAAGGAGCCTTGATTTCCTTGATGGCACTCCAGAGAAACCCCAAGAACACTGTTTCAAGGCTAGAGGGATCCTGAGGTCACTGTAGCAAGAGGAAAGAGCTCCGTGGACCAAAAATCAACTCGAGATGAGAGGTTAGTCCCTGGCTTCGTCTCCAGAGGAATACCACCTTACCACAAGCACCTCAAGAGGAGGCTTCTCTCAGTTCTAGGTATGTGAGAGGCACCCTGAGTTTGCGGCCTCAAGTGGAATGGACACCGCGATGCCCTGGCTCGAAATAAGGCCGGATATCCCTGCAGTGACTTGAATGCAGGCTCGTCTTGCATCTCCCAAGACGAAAGGATGTCTGAATCCCCTGTGGAGACCACAGAGAAAGACCTAGTTCCCCACCTCATCGCGACCGGAGGCCTCACATCCTTTGTAAACTCCAGAGGTACGCGGAGATCCTTGCCTCCAAAGGAGACGATGCCTGACTCCTCGTCAAACTTGATAGGAGTCCCAGGTTTCCTGTGGCACGTGGAAAGGGACACTTGGTCTCCCTCCTCAGCTGGAGAGGCGTCCCAATTGCCCTGCCAAGCCTCGAGGAGAATCCCGAGTTGTCCCTCGCAACTAGGCAGGAGTCCTGCCGTCGCTGAACTAACACGTGTGTGGAAGGGCCATCCCGGTCGTAACTCGAGAATATACCCCAGGTTCCCGCCGCAACTCGAGAAAAACCATGAGACTTCCCCCTCGCCGCGAGATGAGGCCCGATTCCCCTGCACTTTGTGCAGAGCAATTCCGTGTTGCACATCACACATGAAAGGAGCCTTGATTTCCTTGATGGCACTCCAGAGAAACCCCAAGAACACTGTTTCAAGGCTAGAGGGATCCTGAGGTCACTGTAGCAGCACGAAAGAGCTCCGTGGACCAAAAATCAACTCGAGATGAGAGGTTAGTCCCTGGCTTCGACTCCAGAGGAATACCACCTTACCACAAGCACCTCAAGAGGAGGATTCTCTCAGCTCTAGGTATGTGAAAGGGACCCTGAGTGTGCGGCCACAAGTGGAATGGACACCGCAATGCCCTGACTCGAAATAAGGCCGGATATCCCTGCAGTGACTTGAATGCAGGCTCGTCTTGCATCTACCATAACGAAAGGATGTCTGAATCCCCTGTGAAGACCACAGAGAAACACCTAGTTCCCCACCTCATCGCGACCGGAGGCCTCACATCCTTTGAAAACTCCAGAGGTACACGGAGATCAGTGCCTCCCAAGGAGACGATGCCTGACTCCTCGTGAAACTTGATAGGAGTCCCAGGATTGCTGTGGCACGTGGAAAGGGACCCTTGGTCTCCTGCCTCAGCTGGAGAGGCGTCCCAATTTCCCTGCGAAGCCTCGAGGAGAATTCCGAATTGTCCCTCGCCAGTAGGCAGGAGTTCTGACGTCGTTGAACAAACACGTGGGTGGAAGGGCCATCCCCGTCGTAACTCGAGAATATACCCCAGGTTCCCGCCGCAACTCGAGAAAAACCATGAGACTTCCCCCTCGCCGTGAGATGAGGCCGATTCCCCTGCACTGTGTGCAGAGCAATTCCGTGTTGCACATCACACATGAAAGGAGCCTTGATTTCCTTGATGGCACTCCAGAGAAACCCCAAGAACACTGTTTCAAGGCTAGAGGGATCCTGAGGTCACTGTAGCAACACGAAAGAGCTCCGTGGACCAAAAATCAACTCGAGATGAGAGGTTCGTCCCTGGCTTCGACTCCAGAGGAATACCACCTTACCACAAGCACCTCAAGAGGAGGCTTCTCTCAGCTCTAGCTATGTGAGAGGGACCCTGAGTTTGCGGCCTCAAGTGGAATGGACACCGCGATGCCCTAACTCGGAATAAGGCCGGATATCCCTGCAGTGACTTCAATGCAGGCTCGTCTTGCATCTCCCAAGACGAAAGGATGTCTGAATCCCCTGTGGTGACCACAGAGAAAGACCTAGTTCCCCACCTCATCGCGACCGGAGGGCTCACATCCTTTGTAAACTCCAGAGGTACGCGGAGATCAGTGCCTCCAAAGGAGACGATGCCTGACTCCTCGTGAAACTTGATAGGAGTCCCAGGATTCCTGTGGCACGTGGAAAGGGACACTTGGTTTCCCTCCTCAGCTGGAGAGGCGTCCCAATTGCCCTGCCAAGCCTCGAGGAGAATCCCGAGTTGTCCCTCGCAACTAGGCAGGAGTCCTGACGTCGCTGAACAAACACGTGTGTGGAAGGGCCATCCCCGTCGTAACTCGAGAATATACCCCAGGTTCCCGCCGCAACTCGAGAAAAACCATGAGACTTCCCCCTCGCCGCGAGATGAGGCCCGATTCCCCTGCACTGCGTGCAGAGCAATTCCGTGTTGCACATCACACATGAAAGGAGCCTTGATTTCCTTGATGGCACTCCAGAGAAACACCAAGAACACTGTTTCAAGGCTAGAGGGATCCTGAGGTCACTGTAGCAACACGAAAGAGCTCCGTGGCCAAAAATCAACTCGAGATGAGAGGTTAATCCCTGGCTTCGACTCCAGAGGAATACCACCTTACCACAAGCACCTCAAGAGGTGGCTTCTCTCAGCTCTAGGTATGTGAGAGGGACCCTGAGTTTCCGGCCTCAAGTGGAATGGACACCGCGATGCCCTGACTCGAAATAAGGCCAGATATCCCTGCAGTGACTTGAATGCAGGCTCGTCTTGCATCTCCCAAGACGAAAGGATGTCTGAATCCCCTGTGGAGACCACAGAGAAAGACCTAGTTCCCCACCTCATCGCGACCGGAGGCCTCACATCCTTTGAAAACTCCAGAGGTACGCGGAGATCAGTGCCTCCAAAGGAGACGATGCCTGACTCCTCGTGAAACTTCTTAGGAGTCCCAGGATTCCTGTGGCACGTGGAAAGGAACACTTGGTCTCCCGCTGCAGCTGAAGAGGCGTCCCAATTGCCCTGCCAAGCCTCTAGGAGAATCCCGAGTTGTCCCTCGCAACTAGGCAGGAGTCCTGATGTCGCTGAACAAACACGTGGGTGGAAGGGCCATCCCCGTCGTAACTCGAGAATATACCCCAGGTTCCCGCCGCAACTCGAGAAAAACCATGAGACTTCCCCCTCGCCGCGAGATGAGGCCCGATTCCCCTGCACTGCGTGCAGAGCAATTCCGTGTTGCACATCACACATGAAAGGAGCCTTGATTTCCTTGATGGCACTCCAGAGAAACCCCAAGAACACTGTTTCAAGGCTAGAGGGATCCTGAGGTCACTGTAGCAAGAGGAAAGAGCTCCGTGGACCAAAAATCAACTCGAGATGAGAGGTTAGTCCCTGGCTTCGACTCCAGAGGAATACCACCTTACCACAAGCACCTCAAGAGGAGGCTTCTCTCAGCTCTAGGTATGTGAGAGGCACCCTGAGTTTGCGGCCTCAAGTGGAATGGACACCGCGATGCCCTGACTCGAAATAAGGCCGGATATCCCTGCAGTGACTTGAATGCAGGCTCGTCTTGCATCTCCCAAGACGAAAGGATGGCTGAATCCCCTGTGGAGACCACAGAGAAAGACCTAGTTCCCCACCTCATCGCGACCGGAGGCCTCACATCCTTTGTAAACTCCAGAGGTACGCGGAGATCCTTGCCTCCAAAGGAGACGATGCCTGACTCCTCGTCAAACTTGATAGGAGTCCCAGGTTTCCTGTGGCACCTGGAAAGGGACACTTGGTCTCCCTCCTCAGCTGGAGAGGCGTCCCAATTGCCCTGCCAAGCCTCGAGGAGAATCCCGAGTTGTCCCTCGCAACTAGGCAGGAGTCCTGCCGTCGCTGAACTAACACGTGTGTGGAAGGGCCATCCCCGTCGTAACTCGAGAATATACCCCAGGTTCCCGCCGCAACTCGAGAAAAACCATGAGACTTCCCCCTCGCCGCGAGATGAGGCCCGATTCCCCTGCAGTGCGTGCAGAGCAATTCCGTGTTGCACATCACACATGAAAGGAGCCTTGATTTCCTTGATGGCACTCCAGAGAAACCCCAAGAACACTGTTTCAAGGCTAGAGGGATCCTGAGGTCACTGTAGCAGCACGAAAGAGCTCCGTGGACCAAAAATCAACTCGAGATGAGAGGTTCGTCCCTGGCTTCGACTCCAGAGGAATACCACCTTACCACAAGCACCTCAAGAGGAGGATTCTCTCAGCTCTAGGTATGTGAGAGGGACCCTGAGTGTGCGGCCACAAGTGGAATGGACACCGCAATGCCCTGACTCGAAATAAGGCCGGATATCCCTGCAGTGACTTGAATGCAGGCTCGTCTTGCATCTCCCAAGACGAAAGGATGTCTGAATCCCCTGTGGAGACCACAGAGAAAGACCTAGTTCCCCACTTCATCGTGACCGGAGGCCACACATCCTTTGAAAAGTCCAGAGGTACACGGAGATCAGTGCCTCCAAAGGAGACGATGCCTGACTCCTCGTGAAACTTGATAGGACTCCCAGGATTCCTGTGGCACGTGGAAAGGGACACTTGGTCTCCCGCCTCAGGTGGAGAGGCGTCCCAATTGCCCTGCCAAGCCTCGAGGAGAATCCCGAGTTGTCCCTTGCAACTAGGCAGGAGTCCTGACGTCGCTGAACAAGCACGTGTGTGGAAGGGCCATCCCGGTCGTAATTCGAGAATATACCCCAGGTTCCCACCGCAACTCGAGAAAAACCATGAGACTTCCCCCTCGCCGCGAGATGAGGCCCGATTCCCCTGCACTGTGTGCAGAGCAATTCCGTGTTGCATATCACACATGAAAGGAGCCTTGATTTCCTTGATGGCACTCCAGAGAAACCCCAAGAACACTGTTTCAAGGCTAGAGGGATCCTGAGGTCACTGTAGCAACATTAAAGAGCTCCGTGGACCAAAAATCAACTCGAGATGAGAGGTTAGTCCCTGGCTTCGACTCCAGAGGAATACCACCTTACCACAAGCACCTCAAGAGGAGGCTTCTCTCAGCTCTAGGTATGTGAGAGGGACCCTGAGTTTGCGGCCTCAAGTGGAATGGACACCGCGAAGCCCTGGCTCGAAATAAGGCCGGATATCCCTGCAGTGACTTGAATGCAGGCTCGACTTGCATCTCCCAAGACGAAAGGATGTCTGAATCTCCTGTGGAGACCACAGAGAAAGACCTAGTTCCCCACCTCATCTCGACCGGAGGCCTCACATCCTTTGAAAACTCCAGAGGTACGCGGAGATCAGTGCCTCCAAAGGAGAGGATGCCTGACTCCTCGTGAAACTTGATAGGAGTCCCAGGATTCCTGTGGCACGTGGAAAGGGACCCTTGGTCTCCCGCCTCACCTGGAAAGGCGTCCCAATTGCCCTGCCAAGCCTCGAGGAGAATCCCGAGTTGTCCCTCGCAACTAGGCAGGAGTCCTGACGTCGCTGAATAAACACGTGTGTGGAAGGGCCATCCCCGTCGTAACTCGAGAATATACCCCAGGTTCCCGCCGCAACTCGAGAAAAACCATGAGACTTCCCCCTCGCCGCGAGATGAGGCCCGATTCCCCTGCACTGCGTGCAGAGCAATTCCGTGTTGCACATCACACATGAAAGGAGCCTTGATTTCCTTGATGGCACTCCAGAGAAACACCAAGAACACTGTTTCAAGGCTAGAGGGATCCTGAGGTCACTGTAGCAACACGAAAGAGCTCCGTGGCCAAAAATCAACTCGAGATGAGAGGTTAATCCCTGGCTTCGACTCCAGAGGAATACCACCTTACCACAAGCACCTCAAGAGGTGGCTTCTCTCAGCTCTAGCTATGTGAGAGGGACCCTGAGTTTCCGGCCTCAAGTGGAATGGACACCGCAATGCCCTGACTCGAAATAAGGCCGGATATCCCTGCAGTGACTTGAATGCAGGCTCGTCTTGCATCTCCCAAGACGAAAGGATGTCTGAATCCCCTGTGGAGACCACAGAGAAAGACCTAGTTCCCCACCTCATCGCGACCGGAGGCCTCACATCCTTTGAAAACTCCAGAGGTACGCGGAGATCAGTGCCTCCAAAGGAGACGATGCCTGACTCCTCGTGAAACTTCTTAGGAGTCCCAGGATTCCTGTGGCACGTGGAAAGGAACACTTGGTCTCCTGCTGCAGCTGGAGAGGCGTCCCAATTGCCCTGCCAAGCCTGGAGGAGAATCCCGAGTTGTCCCTCGCAACTAGGCAGGAGTCCTGATGTCGCTGAACAAACACGTGGGTGGAAGGGCCATCCCCGTCGTAACTCGAGAATATACCCCAGGTTCCCGCCGCAACTCGAGAAAAACCATGAGACTTCCCCCTCGCCGCGAGATGAGGCCCGATTCCCCTGCACTGCGTGCAGAGCAATTCCGTGTTGCACATCACACATGAAAGGAGCCTTGATTTCCTTGATGGCACTCCAGAGAAACCCCAAGAACACTGTTTCAATGCTAGAGGGATCCTGAGGTCACTGTAGCAAGAGGAAAGAGCTCCGTGGACCAAAAATCAACTCGAGATGAGAGGTTAGTCCCTGGCTTCGACTCCAGAGGAATACCACCTTACCACAAGCACCTCAAGAGGAGGCTTCTCTCAGCTCTAGGTATGTGAGAGGCACCCTGAGTTTGCGGCCTCAAGTGGAATGGACACCGCGATGTCCTGGCTCGAAATAAGGCCGGATATCCCTGCAGTGACTTGAATGCAGGCTCGTCTTGCATCTCCCAAGACGAAAGGATGTCTGAATCCCCTGTGGAGACCACAGAGAAAGACCTAGTTCCCCACCTCATCGCGACCGGAGGCCTCACATCCTTTGTAAATTCCAGAGGTACGCGGAGATCCTTGTCTCCAAAGGAGACGATGCCTGACTCCTCGTCAAACTTGATAGGAGTCCCAGGTTTCCTGTGGCACGTGGAAAGGGACCCTTGGTCTCCCGCCTCAGCTGGAGAGGCGTCCCAATTGCCCTGCCAAGCCTCGAGGAGAATCCCGAGTTGTCCCTCGCAACTAGGCAGGAGTCCTGCCGTCGCTGAACTAACACGTGTGTGGAAGGGCCATCCCCGTCGTAACTCGAGAATATACCCCAGGTTCCCGCCGCAACTCGAGAAAAACCATGAGACTTCCCCCTCGCCACGAGATGAGGCCCGATTCCCCTGCACTGCGTGCAGAGTAATTCGGTGTTGCACATCACACATGAAAGGAGCCTTGATTTCCTTGATGGCACTCCAGAGAAACCCCAAGAAAACTGTTTCAAGGCTAGAGGGATCCTGAGGTCACTGTAGCAGCACGAAAGAGCTCCATCGACCAAAAATCAACTCGAGATGAGAGGTTCGTCCCTGGCTTCGACTCCAGAGGAATACCACCTTACCACAAGCACCTCAAGAGGAGGATTCTCTCAGCTCTAGGTATGTGAGAGGGACCCTGAGTGTGCGGCCACAAGTGGAATGGACACCGCAATGCCCTGACTCGAAATAAGGCCGGATATCCCTGCAGTGACTTGAATGCAGGCTCGTCTTGCATCTACCATAATGAAAGGATGTCTGAATCCCCTGTGAAGACCACAGAGAAAGACCTAGTTCCCCACCTCATCGCGACCGGAGGCCTCACATCCTTTGAAAACTCCAGAGGTACACGGAGATCAGTGCCTCCCAAGGAGACGATGCCTGACTCCTCGTGAAACTTGATAGGAGTCCCAGGATTGCTGTGGCACGTGGAAAGGGACCCTTGGTCTCCCGCCTCAGCTGGAGAGGCGTGCCAATTGCTCGGCGAAGCCTCAAGGAGAATTCCGAATTGTCCCTCGCAAGTAGGCAGGAGTTCTGACGTCGCTGAAGAAACACGTGGGTGGAAGGGCCATCCCCGTCGTAACTCGAGAATATACCCCAGGTTCCCGCCGCAACTCGAGAAAAACCATGAGACTTCCCCCTCGCCGTGAGATGAGGCCGATTCCCCTGCACTGTGTGCAGAGCAATTCCGTGTTGCACATCACACATGAAAGGAGCCTTGATTTCCTTGATGGCACTCCAGAGAAACCCCAAGAACACTGTTTCAAGGCTAGAGGGATCCTGAGGTCAGTGTAGCAATACGAAAGAGCTCCGTGGACCAAAAATCAACTCGAGATGAGAGGTTAGTCCCTGGCTTCGACTCCAGAGGAACACCATCTTACCACAATCACCTCAAGAGGAGGCTTCTCTCAGCTCTAGGTATGTGAGAGGGACCCTGAGTTTGCGGCCTCAAGTGGAATGGACACCGCGATGCCCTGGTTCGAAATAAGGCCGGATATCCCTGCAGTGACTTCAATGCAGGCTCGTCTTGCATCTCCCAAGACGAAAGGATGTCTGAATCCCCTGTGGTGACCACAGAGAAAGACCTAGTTCCCCACCTCATCGCGACCGGAGGCCTCACATCCTTTGAAAACTCCAGAGGTACGCGGAGATCAGTGCCTCCAAAGGAGTCGATGCCTGACTCCTCGTGAAACTTGATAGGAGTCCCAGGATTCCTGTGGCACGTGGAAAGGGACCCTTGGTCTCCCGCCTCAGCTGGAGAGGCGTTCCAATTGCCCTGCCAAGCCTGGAGGAGAATCCCGAGTTGTCCCTCGCAACTAGGCAGGAGTCCTGACGTCGCTGAACAAACACGTGGGTGGAAGGGCCATCCCCGTCGTAACTCGAGAATATACCCCAGGTTCCCGCCGCAACTTGAGAAAAACCATGAGACTTCCCCCTCGCCGTGAAATGAGGCCCGATTCCCCTGCACTGCGTGCAGAGCAATTCCGTGTTGCACATCACACACGAAAGGAGCCTTGATTTCCTTGATGGCACTCCAGAGAAACCCCAAGAACACTGTTTCAATGCTAGAGGTATGCTGAGGTCACTGTAGCAACACGAAAGAGCTCCATCGACCAAAAATCAACTCGAGATGAGAGGTTAGTCCCTGGCTTCGACTTCAGAGGAACCTTACCACAAGCACCTCAAGAGTAGGCTTCTCTCAGCTCTAGGTATGTGAGAGGGACCCTGAGTTTGCGGCCTCAAGTGGAATGGACACCGCGATGCCCTGACTCGAAATAAGGCCGGATATCCCTGCAGTGACTTGAATGCAGGCTCGTCTTGCATCTCCCAAGACGAAAGGATGTCTGAATCCCCTGTGGAGACCACATAGAAAGACCTTGTTCCCCACCTCATCGCGACCGGAGGCCTCACATCCTTTGAAAACTCCAGAGGTACGCGGAGATCAGTGCCTCCAAAGGAGTCGATTGCTGACTCCTCGTGAAACTTGATAGGAGTCCCAGGATTCCTGTGGCACGTGGAAAGGGACCCTTGGTCTCCCGCCTCAGCTGGAGAGGCGTCCCAATTGCCCTGCCAAGCCTGGAGGAGAATCCCGAGTTGTCCCTCGCAACTAGGCAGGAGTCGTGACGTCGCTGAAGAAACACGTGTGTGGAAGGGCCATCCCCGTCGTAACTCGAGAATATACCCCAGGTTCCCGCCGCAACTCGAGAAAAGCCATGAGACTTCCCCCTCGCCGCGAGATGAGGCCCGATTCCCCTGCACTGCGTGCAGAGCAATTCCGTGTTGCACATCACACATGAAAGGAGCCTTGATTTCCTTGATGGCACTCCAGAGAAACCCCAAGAACACTGTTTCAAGGCTAGAGGGATCCTGAGGTCACTGTAGCAACACGAAAGAGGTCCGTGGACCAAGAATCAACTCGAGATGAGAGGTTAGTCCCTGGCTTCGACTCCAGAGGAATACCACCTTACCACAAGCACCTCAAGCGGAGGCTTCTCTCAGCTCTAGGTATGTGAGAGGGACCCTGAGTTTGCGGCCTCAAGTGGAATGGACACCGCGATGCCCTGGCTCGAAATAAGGCCGGATATCCCTGCAGTGACTTGAATGCAGGCTCGTCTTGCATCTCCCAAGACGAAAGGATGTCTGAATCCCTTGTGGAGACCACAGAGAAAGACCTAGTTCCCCACCTCATCGCGACCAGAGGCCACACATCCTTTGAAAAGTCCAGAGGTACGCGGAGATCAGTGCCTCCAAAGGAGACGATGCCTGACTCCTCGTGAAACTTGATAGGAGTCCCAGGATTCCTGTGGCACGTGGAAAGGGACCCTTGGTCTCCCGCCTCAGCTGGAGAGGCGTTCCAATTGCCCTGCCAAGCCTGGAGGAGAATCCCGAGTTGTCCCTCGCAACTAGGCAGGAGTCCTGACGTCGCTGAACAAACACGTGGGTGGAAGGGCCATCCCCGTCGTAACTCGAGAATATACCCCAGGTTCCCGCCGCAACTCGAGAAAAACCATGAGACTTCCCCCTCGCCGTGAAATGAGGCCCGATTCCCCTGCACTGCGTGCAGAGCAATTCCGTGTTGCACATCACACACGAAAAGAGCCTTGATTTCCTTGATGGCACTCCAGAGAAACCCCAAGAACACTGTTTCAATGCTAGAGGTATGCTGAGGTCACTGTAGCAACACGAAAGAGCTCCATCGACCAAAAATCAACTCGAGATGAGAGGTTAGTCCCTGGCTTCGACTTCAGAGGAACCTTACCACAAGCACCTCAAGAGTAGGCTTCTCTCAGCTCTAGGTATGTGAGAGGGACCCTGAGTTTGCGGCCTCAAGTGGAATGGACACCGCGATGCCCTGACTCGAAATAAGGCCGGATATCCCTGCAGTGACTTGAATGCAGGCTCGTCTTGCATCTCCCAAGACGAAAGGATGTCTGAATCCCCTGTGGAGGCCACAGAGAAAGACCTAGTTCCCCACCTCATCGCAACCGGAGGCCACACATCCTTTGAAAAGTCCAGAGGTACGCGGAGATCAGTGCCTCCAAAGGAGACGATGCCTGACTCCTCGTGAAACTTGATAGGAGTCCCAGGATTCCTGTGGCACGTGGAAAGGGACCCTTGGTCTCCCGCCTCAGCTGGAGAGGCGTCCCAATTGCCCTGCCAAGCCTCGAGGAGAATCCCGAGTTGTCCCTCGCAACTAGGCAGGAGTCGTGACGTCGCTGAAGAAACACGTGGGTGGAAGGGCCATCCCCGTCGTAACTCGAGAATATACCCCAGGTTCCCGCCGCAACTCGAGAAAAACCATGAGACTTCCCCCTCGCCGCGAGATGAGGCCCGATTCCCCTGCACTGCGTGCAGAGCAATTCCGTGTTGCACATCACACATGAAAGGAGCCTTGATTTCCTTGATGGCACTCCAGAGAAACCCCAAGAACACTGTTTCAAGGCTAGAGGGATCCTGAGGTCACTGTAGCAACACGAAAGAGCTCCGTGGACCAAGAATCAACTCGAGATGAGAGGTTAGTCCCTGGCTTCGACTCCAGAGGAATACCACCTTACCACAAGCACCTCAAGTGGAGGCTTCTCTCAGCTCTAGGTATGTGAGAGGGACCCTGAGTTTGCGGCCTCAAGTGGAATGGACACCGCGATGCCCTGACTCGAAATAAGGCCGGATATCCCTGCAGTGACTTGAATGCAGGCTCGTCTTGCATCTCCCAAGACGAAAGGATGTCTGAATCCCTTGTGGAGACCACAGAGAAAGACCTAGTTCCCCACCTCATCGCGACCAGAGGCCACACATCCTTTGAAAACTCCAGAGGTACGCGGAGATCAGTGCCTCCAAAGGAGACGATGCCTGACTCCTCGTGAAACTTGATAGGAGTCCCAGGATTCCTGTGGCACGTGGAAAGGGACCCTTGGTCTCCAGACTCAGCTGGAGAGGCGTCCCAATTGCCCTGCCAAGCCTCGAGGAGAATCCCGAGTTGTCCCTCGCAACTAGGCAGGAGTCCAGACGTCGCTAAACAAGCACGTGTGTGGAAGGGCCATCCCCGTCGTAACTTGAGAATATACCCCAGGTTCCCGCCGCAACTCGAGAAAAACCATGAGACTTCCCACTCGCCGCCAGATGAGGCCCGATTCCCCTGCACTGCGTGCAGAGCAATTCCGTGTTGCACATCACACATGAAAGGAGCCTTGATTTCCTTGATGGTACTCCAGAGAAACCCCAAGAACACTGTTTCAAGGCTAGAGGGATCCTGAGGTCACTGTAGCAACACGAAAGAGCTCCGTGGACCAAGAATCAACTCGAGATGAGAGGTTAGTCCCTGGCTTCAACTCCAGAGGAATACCACCTTACCACAAGCACCTCAAGAGGAGGCTTCTCTCAGCTCTAGGTATGTGAGAGGGACCCTGAGTTTGCGGCCTCAAGTGGAATGGTCACCGCGATGCCCTGACTCGAAATAAAGCCGGATATCCCTGCAGTGACTTGAATGCAGGCTCGTCTTGCATCTCCCAAGACGAAAGGATGTCTGAATCCCCTGTGGAGACCACAGAGAAAGACCTAGTTCCCCACCTCATCGCGACCGGAGGCCTCACATCCTTTGAAAACTCCAGAGGTACGCGGAGATCAGTGCCTCCAAAGGAGTCGATGCCTGACTCCTCGTGAAACTTGATAGGAGTCCCAGGATTCCTGTGGCACGTGGAAAGGGACCCTTGGTCTCCCGCCTCAGCTGGAGAGGCGTCCCAATTGCCCTGCCAAGCCTGGAGGAGAATCCCGAGTTGTCCCTCGCAACTAGGCAGGAGTCCTGACGTCGCTGAACAAACACGTGGGTGGAAGGGCCATCCCCGTCGTAACTCGAGAATATACCCCAGGTTCCCGCCG
Source organism: Cervus elaphus (assembly GCF_910594005.1). NCBI lineage: Eukaryota > Metazoa > Chordata > Mammalia > Artiodactyla > Cervidae > Cervus > Cervus elaphus. The sequence goes on along the minus strand of NW_025316718.1, from coordinate 403,868 downwards.
CAACTCGAGAAAAACCATGAGATTTCCCCCTCGACGTGAAATGAGGCCCGATTCCCCTGCACTGCGTGCAGAGCAATTCCGTGTTGCACATCACACACGAAAGGAGCCTTGATTTCCTTGATGGCACTCCAGAGAAACCCCAAGAACACTGGTTCAAGGCTAGAGGGATCCTGAAGTCACTGTAGCAACACGAAAGAGCTCCGTGGACCAAAAATCAACTCGAGATGAGAGGTTCGTCCCTGGCTTCGACTCCAGAGGAATACCACCTTACCACAAGCACCTCAAGAGGAGGCTTCTCTCAGCTCTAGCTATGTGAGAGGGACCCTGAGTTTGCGGCCTCAAGTGGAATGGACACCGTGATTCCCTGACTCGAAATAAGGCCGGATATCCCTGCAGTGACTTGAATGCAGGCTCGTCTTGCATCTCCCAAGACGAAAGGATGTCTGAATCCCCTGTGGAGGCCACAGAGAAAGACCTAGTTCCCCACCTCATCGCAACCGGAGGCCACACATCCTTTGAAAAGTCCAGAGGTACGCGGAGATCAGTGCCTCCAAAGGAGACGATGCCTGACTCCTCGTGAAACTTGATAGGAGTCCCAGGATTCCTGTGGCACGTGGAAAGGGACCCTTGGTCTCCCGCCTCAGCTGGAGAGGCATCCCAATTGCCCTGCCAAGCCTCGAGGAGAATCCCGAGTTGTCCCTCGCAACTAGGCAGGAGTCCTGACGTCGCTGAACAAACACGTGTGTGGAAGGGCCATCCCCGTCGTAACTCGAGAATATACCCCAGGTTCCCGCCGCAACTCGAGAAAAACCATGAGACTTCCCCCTCGCCGCGAGATGAGGCCCGATTCCCCTGCACTGCGTGCAGAGCAATTCCGTGTTGCACATCACACATGAAAGGAGCCTTGATTTCCTTGATGGCACTCCAGAGAAACACCAAGAACACTGTTTCAAGGCTAGAGGGATCCTGAGGTCACTGTAGCAACACGAAAGAGCTCCGTGGCCAAAAATCAACTCGAGATGAGAGGTTAATCCCTGGCTTCGACTCCAGAGGAATACCACCTTACCACAAGCACCTCAAGAGGTGGCTTCTCTCAGCTCTAGGTATGTGAGAGGGACCCTGAGTTTCCGGCCTCAAGTGGAATGGACACCGCGATGCCCTGACTCGAAATAAGGCCAGATATCCCTGCAGTGACTTGAATGCAGGCTCGTCTTGCATCTCCCAAGACGAAAGGATGTCTGAATCCCCTGTGGAGACCACAGAGAAAGACCTAGTTCCCCACCTCATCGCGACCGGAGGCCTCACATCCTTTGAAAACTCCAGAGGTACGTGGAGATCAGTGCCTCCAAAGGAGACGATGCCTGACTCCTCGTGAAACTTCTTAGGAGTCCCAGGATTCCTGTGGCACGTGGAAAGGAACACTTGGTCTCCCGCTGCAGCTGGAGAGGCGTCCCAATTGCCCTGCCAAGCCTCTAGGAGAATCCCGAGTTGTCCCTCGCAACTAGGCAGGAGTCCTGATGTCGCTGAACAAACACGTGTGTGGAAGGGCCATCCCCGTCGTAACTCGAGAATATACCCCAGGTTCCCGCCGCAACTCGAGAAAAACCATGAGACTTCCCCCTCGCCGCGAGATGAGGCCCGATTCCCCTGCACTGCGTGCAGAGCAATTCCGTGTTGCACATCACACATGAAAGGAGCCTTGATTTCCTTGATGGCACTCCAGAGAAACCCCAAGAACACTGTTTCAAGGCTAGAGGGATCCTGAGGTCACTGTAGCAAGAGGAAAGAGCTCCGTGGACCAAAAATCAACTCGAGATGAGAGGTTAGTCCCTGGCTTCGACTCCAGAGGAATACCACCTTACCACAAGCACCTCAAGAGGAGGCTTCTCTCAGCTCTAGGTATGTGAGAGGCACCCTGAGTTTGCGGCCTCAAGTGGAATGGACACCGCGATGCCCTGACTCGAAATAAGGCCGGATATCCCTGCAGTGACTTGAATGCAGGCTCGTCTTGCATCTCCCAAGACGAAAGGATGGCTGAATCCCCTGTGGTGACCACAGAGAAAGACCTAGTTCCCCACCTCATCGCGACCGGAGGCCTCACATCCTTTGTAAACTCCAGAGGTACGCGGAGATCCTTGCCTCCAAAGGAGACGATGCCTGACTCCTCGTCAAACTTGATAGGAGTCCCAGGTTTCCTGTGGCACGTGGAAAGGGACACTTGGTCTCCCTCCTCAGCTGGAGAGGCGTCCCAATTGCCCTGCCAAGCCTCGAGGAGAATCCCGAGTTGTCCCTCGCAACTAGGCAGGAGTCCTGCCGTCGCTGAACTAACACGTGTGTGGAAGGGCCATCCCCGTCGTAACTCGAGAATATACCCCAGGTTCCCGCCGCAACTCGAGAAAAACCATGAGACTTCCCCCTCGCCGCGAGATGAGGCCCGATTCCCCTGCAGTGCGTGCAGAGCAATTCCGTGTTGCACATCACACATGAAAGGAGCCTTGATTTCCTTGATGGCACTCCAGAGAAACCCCAAGAACACTGTTTCAAGGCTAGAGGGATCCTGAGGTCACTGTAGCAGCACGAAAGAGCTCCGTGGACCAAAAATCAACTCGAGATGAGAGGTTCGTCCCTGGCTTCGACTCCAGAGGAATACCACCTTACCACAAGCACCTCAAGAGGAGGATTCTCTCAGCTCTAGGTATGTGAGAGGGACCCTGAGTGTGCGGCCACACGTGGAATGGACACCGCAATGCCCTGACTCGAAATAAGGCCGGATATCCCTGCAGTGACTTGAATGCAGGCTCGTCTTGCATCTACCATAACGAAAAGATGTCTGAATCCCCTGTGAAGACCACAGAGAAAGACCTAGTTCCCCACCTCATCGCGACCGGAGGCCTCACATCCTTTGAAAACTCCAGAGGTACACGGAGATCAGTGCCTCCCAAGGAGACGATGCCTGACTCCTCGTGAAACTTGATAGGAGTCCCAGGATTGCTGTGGCACGTGGAAAGGGACCCTTGGTCTCCCGCCTCAGCTGGAGAGGCGTCCCAATTGCCTGCCAAGCCTCGAGGAGAATTTCGAGTTGTCCCTCGCAAGTAGGCAGGAGTTCTGACGTCGCTGAAGAAACACGTGGGTGGAAGGGCCATCCCCGTCGTAACTCGAGAATATACCCCAGGTTCCCGCCGCAACTCGAGAAAAACCATGAGACTTCCCCCTCGCCGCGAGATGAGGCCCCATTCCCCTGCACTGCGTGCAGAGCAATTCCGTGTTGCACATCACACATGAAAGGAGCCTTGATTTCCTTGATGGCACTCCAGAGAAACACCAAGAACACTGTTTCAAGGCTAGAGGGATCCTGAGGTCAGTGTAGCAATACGAAAGAGCTCCGTGGACCAAAAATCAACTCGAGATGAGAGGTTAGTCCCTGGCTTCGACTCCAGAGGAACACCATCTTACCACAAGCACCTCAAGAGGAGGCTTCTCTCAGCTCTAGGTATGTGAGAGGGACCCTGAGTTTGCGGCCTCAAGTGGAATGGACACCGCGATGCCCTGGTTCGAAATAAGGCCGGATATCCCTGCAGTGACTTCAATGCAGGCTCGTCTTGCATCTCCCAAGACGAAAGGATGTCTGAATCCCCTGTGGTGACCACAGAGAAAGACCTAGTTTCCCACCTCATCGCGACCGGAGGCCTCACATCCTTTGAAAACTCCAGAAGTACGCGGAGATCAGTGCCTCCAAAGGAGACGATGCCTGACTCCTCGTGAAACTTGATAGGAGTCCCAGGATTCCTGTGGCACGTGGAAAGGGACCCTTGGTCTCCCGCCTCAGCTGGAGAGGCGTTCCAATTGCCCTGCCAAGCCTGGAGGAGAATCCCGAGTTGTCCCTCGCAGCTAGGCAGGAGTCCTGACGTCGCTGAACAAACACGTGGGTGGAAGGGCCATCCCCGTCGTAACTCGAGAATATACCCCAGGTTCCCGCCGCAACTCGAGAAAAACCATGAGACTTCCCCCTCGCCGTGAAATGAGGCCCGATTCCCCTGCACTGCGTGCAGAGCAATTCCGTGTTGCACATCACACACGAAAGGAGCCTTGATTTCCTTGATGGCACTCCAGAGAAACCCCAAGAACACTGTTTCAATGATAGAGGGATGCTGAGGTCACTGTAGCAACACGAAAGAGCTCCATCGACCAAAAATCAACTCGAGATGAGAGGTTAGTCCCTGGCTTCGACTTCAGAGGAACCTTACCACAAGCACCTCAAGAGTAGGCTTCTCTCAGCTCTAGGTATGTGAGAGGGACCCTGAGTTTGCGGCCTCAAGTGGAATGGACACCGCGATGCCCTGACTCGAAATAAGGCCGGATATCCCTGCAGTGACTTGAATGCAGGCTCGTCTTGCATCTCCCAAGACGAAAGGATGTCTGAATCCCCTGTGGAGACCACAGAGAAAGACCTAGTTCCCCACCTCATCGCGACCGGAGGCCTCACATCCTTTGTAAACTCCAGAGGTACGCGGAGATCCTTGCCTCCAAAGGAGACGATGCCTGACTCCTCGTCAAACTTCATAGGAGTCCCAGGTTTCCTGTGGCACGTGGAAAGGGACACTTGGTCTCCCTCCTCAGCTGGAGAGGCGTCCCAATTGCCCTGCCAAGCCTCGAGGAGAATCCCGAGTTGTCCCTCGCAACTAGGCAGGAGTCCTGCCGTCGCTGAACTAACACGTGTGTGGAAGGGCCATCCCCGTCGTAACTCGAGAATATACCCCAGGTTCCCGCCGCAACTCGAGAAAAACCATGAGACTTCCCCCTCGCCGCGAGATGAGGCCCGATTCCCCTGTACTTTGTGCAGAGCAATTCCGTGTTGCACATCACACATGAAAGGAGCCTTGATTTCCTTGATGGCACTCCAGAGAAACCCCAAGAACACTGTTTCAAGGCTAGAGGGATCCTGAGGTCACTGTAGCAGCACGAAAGAGCTCCGTGGACCAAAAATCAACTCGAGATGAGAGGTTCGTCCCTGGCTTCGACTCCAGAGGAATACCACCTTACCACAAGCACCTCAAGAGGAGGATTCTCTCAGCTCTAGGTATGTGAGAGGGACCCTGAGTGTGCGGCCACAAGTGGAATGGACACCGCAATGCCCTGACTCGAAATAAGGCCGGATATCCCTGCAGTGACTTGAATGCAGGCTCGTCTTGCATCTACCATAACGAAAGGATGTCTGAATCCCCTGTGAAGACCACAGAGAAAGACCTAGTTCCCCACCTCATCGCGACCGGAGGCCTCACATCCTTTGAAAACTCCAGAGGTACACGGAGATCAGTGCCTCCCAAGGAGACGATGCCTGACTCCTCGTGAAACTTGATAGGAGTCCCAGGATTGCTGTGGCACATGGAAAGGGACCCTTGGTCTCCCGCCTCAGCTGGAGAGGCGTCCCAATTGCCCTGCGAAGCCTCGAGGAGAATTCCGAATTGTCCCTCGCAAGTAGGCAGGAGTTCTGACGTCGCTGAAGAAACACGTGGGTGGAAGGGCCATCCCCGTCGTAACTCGAGAATATACCCCAGGTTCCCGCCGCAACTCGAGAAAAACCATGAGACTCCCCCCTCGGGGTGAGATGAGGCCAATTCCCCTGCACTGTGTGCAGAGCAATTCCGTGTTGCACATCACACATGAAAGGAGCCTTGATTTCCTTGATGGCACTCCAGAGAAACCCCAAGAACACTGTTTCAAGGCTAGAGGGATCCTGAGGTTACTGTAGCAACATTAAAGAGCTCCGTGGACCAAAAATCAACTCGAGATGAGAGGTTATTCCCTGGCTTCGACTCCAGAGGAATACCACCTTACCACAAGCACCTCAAGAGGAGGCTTCTCTCAGCTCTAGGTATGTGAGAGGGACCCTGAGTTTGCGGCCTCAAGTGGAATGGACACCGTGATGCCCTGACTCGAAATAAGGCCGGATATCCCTGCAGTGACTTGAATGCAGGCTCGTCTTGCATCTCCCAAGACGAAAGGATGTCTGAATCCGCTGTAGAGACCACATAGAAAGACCTAGTTCCCCACCTCATGGCGACCGGAGGGCTCACATCCTTTGTAAACTCCAGAGTTACGCGGAGATCAGTGCCTCCAAAGGAGACGATGCCTGACTCCTCGTGAAACTTGATACGAGTCCCAGGATTCCTGTGGCACGTGGAAAGGGACCCTTGGTCTCCCGCCTCAGCTGGAGAGGCGTCCCAATTGCCCTGCCAAGCCTCGAGGAGAATCCCGAGTTGTCCCTCGCAACTAGGCAGGAGTCCTGACGTCGCTGAACAAACACGTGGGTGGAAGGGCCATCCCCGTCGTAACTCGAGAATATACCCCAGGTTCCCGCCGCAACTCGAGAAAAACCATGAGACTTCCCACTCGCCGCCAGATGAGGCCCGATTCCCCTGCACTGCGTGCAGAGCAATTCCGTGTTGCACATCACACATGAAAGGAGCCTTGATTTCCTTGATGGCACTCCAGAGAAACCCCAAGAACACTGTTTCAAGGCTAGAGGGATCCTGAGGTCACTGTAGCAAGAGGAAAGAGCTCCGTGGACCAAAAATCAACTCGAGATGAGAGGTTAGTCCCTGGCTTCGACTCCAGAGGAATACCACCTTACCACAAGCACCTCAAGAGGAGGCTTCTCTCAGCTCTAGGTATGTGAGAGGCACCCTGAGTTTGCGGCCTCAAGTGGAATGGACACCGCGATGCCCTGGCTCGAAATAAGGCCGGATATCCCTGCAGTGACTTGAATGCAGGCTCGTCTTGCATCTCCCAAGACGAAAGGATGTCTGAATCCCCTGTGGAGACCACAGAGAAAGACCTAGTTCCCCACCTCATCGCGACCGGAGGGCTCACATCCTTTGTAAACTCCAGAGGTACGCGGAGATCCTTGCCTCCAAAGAAGACGATGCCTGACTCCTCGTCAAACTTGATAGGAGTCCCAGGTTTCCTGTGGCACGTGGAAAGGGAAACTTGGTCTCCCTCCTCAGCTGGAGAGGCGTCCCAATTGCCCTGCCAAGCCTCGAGGAGAATCCCGAGTTGTCCCTCGCAACTAGGCAGGAGTCCTGCCGTCGCTGAACTAACACGTGTGTGGAAGGGCCATCCCCGTCGTAACTCGAGAATATACCCCAGGTTCCCGCCGCAACTCGAGAAAAACCATGAGACTTCCCCCTCGCCGCGAGATGAGGCCCGATTCCCCTGCACTTTGTGCAGAGCAATTCCGTGTTGCACATCACACATGAAAGGAGCCTTGATTTCCTTGATGGCACTCCAGAGAAACCCCAAGAACACTGTTTCAAGGCTAGAGGGATCCTGAGGTCACTGTAGCAGCACGAAAGAGCTCCGTGGACCAAAAATCAACTCGAGATGAGAGGTTCGTCCCTGGCTTCGACTCCAGAGGAATACCACCTTACCACAAGCACGTCAAGAGGAGGATTCTCTCAGCTCTAGGTATGTGAGAGGGACCCTGAGTGTGCGGCCACAAGTGGAATGGACACCGCAATGCCCTGACTCGAAATAAAGCCGGATATCCCTGTAGTGACTTGAATGCAGGCTCGTCTTGCATCTACCATAACGAAAGGATGTCTGAATCCCCTGTGAAGACCACAGAGAAAGACCTAGTTCCCCACCTCATCGCGACCGGAGGCCTCACATCCTTTGAAAACTCCAGAGGTACACAGAGATCAGTGCCTCCCAAGGAGATGATGCCTGACTCCTCGTGAAACTTGATAGGAGTCCCAGGATTGCTCTGGCACGTGGAAAGGGACCCTTGGTCTCCCGCCTCAGCTGGAGAGGCGTCCCAATTGCCCAGCGAAGCCTCGAGGAGAATTCCGAATTGTCCCTCGCAACTAGGCAGGAGTTCTGACGTCGCTGAACAAACACGTGGGTGGAAGGGCCATCCCCGTCGTAACTCGAGAATATACCCCAGGTTCCCGCCGCAACTCGAGAAAAACCATGAGACTTCCCCCTCGCCGTGAGATGAGGCCGATTCCCCTGCACTGTGTGCAGAGCAATTCCGTGTTGCACATCACACATGAAAGGAGCCTTGATTTCCTTGATGGCACTCCAGAGAAACCCCAAGAAGACTGTTTCAAGGCTAGAGGGATCCTGAGGTCACTGTAGCAACACGAAAGAGCTCCGTGGACCAAAAATCAACTCGAGATGAGAGGTTCGTCCCTGGCTTCGACTCCAGAGGAATACCACCTTACCACAAGCACCTCAAGAGGAGGCTTCTCTCAGCTCTAGCTATGTGAGAGGGACCCTGAGTTTGCGGCCTCAAGTGGAATGGACACCGCGATGCCCTAACTCGGAATAAGGCCGGATATCCCTGCAGTGACTTCAATGCAGGCTCGTCTTGCATCTCCCAAGACGAAAGGATGTCTGAATCCCCTGTGGTGACCACAGAGAAAGACCTAGTTCCCCACCTCATCGCGACCGGAGGCCTCACATCCTTTGAAAACTCCAGAGGTACGCGGAGATCAGTGCCTCCAAAGGAGACGATGCCTGACTCCTCGTGAAACTTGATAGGAGTCCCAGGATTCCTGTGGCACGTGGAAAGGGACACTTGGTCTCCCGCCTCAGCTGGAGAGGCGTCCCAATTGCCCTGCCAAGCCTGGAGGAGAATCCCGAGTTGTCCCTCGCAACTAGGCAGGAGTCCTGACGTCGCTGAACAAACACGTGGGTGGAAGGGCCATCCCCGTCGTAACTCGAGAATATACCCCAGGTTCCCGCCGCAACTCGAGAAAAACCATGAGACTTCCCCCTCGACGTGAAATGAGGCCCGATTCCCCTGCACTGCCTGCAGAGTAATTCCGTGTTGCACATCACACACGAAAGGAGCCTTGATTTCCTTGATGGCACTCCAGAGAAACCCCAAGAACACTGTTTCAATGCTAGAGGGATGCTGAGGTCACTGTAGCAACACGAAAGAGCTCCATCGACCAAAAATCAACTCGAGATGAGAGGTTAGTCCCTGGCTTCGACTTCAGAGAAACCTTACCACAAGCACCTCAAGAGTAGGCTTCTCTCAGCTCTAGGTATGTGAGAGGGACCCTGAGTTTGCGGCCTCAAGTGGAATGGACACCGCGATGCCCTGACTCGAAATAAGCCCGGATATCCCTGCAGTGACTTGAATGCAGGCTCGTCTTGCATCTCCCAAGACGAAAGGATGTCTGAATCCCCTGTAGAGACCACATAGAAAGACCTAGTTCCCCACCTCATGGCGACCGGAGGGCTCACATCCTTTGTAAACTCCAGAGGTACGCGGAGATCAGTGCCTCCAAAGGAGACGATGCCTGACTCCTCGTGAAACTTGATAGGATTCCCAGGATTCCTGTGGCACGTGGAAAGGGACACTTGGTCTCCCGCCTCAGGTGGAGAGGCGTCCCAATTGCCCTACCAAGCCTCGAGGAGAATCCCGAGTTGTCCCTTGCAACTAGGCAGGAGTCCTGACGTCGCTGAACAAACACGTGGGTGGAAGGGCCATCCCCGTCGTAACTCGAGAATATACCCCAGGTTCCCGCCGCAACTCGAGAAAAACCATGAGACTTCCCCCTCGCCGCGAGATGAGGCCCGATTCCCCTGCACTGCGTGCAGAGCAATTCCGTGTTGCACATCACACATGAAAGGAGCCTTGATTTCCTTGATGGCACTCCAGAGAAACACCAAGAACACTGTTTCAAGGCTAGAGGGATCCTGAGGTCACTGTAGCAACACGAAAGAGCTCCGTGGCCAAAAATCAACTCGAGATGAGAGGTTAATCCCTGGCTTCGACTCCAGAGGAATACCACCTTACCACAAGCACCTCAAGAGGTGGCTTCTCTCAGCTCTAGGTATGTGAGAGGGACCCTGAGTTTCCGGCCTCAAGTGGAATGGACACCGCGATGCCCTGACTCGAAATAAGGCCAGATATCCCTGCAGTGACTTGAATGCAGGCTCGTCTTGCATCTCCCAAGACGAAAGGATGTCTGAATCCCCTGTGGAGACCACAGAGAAAGACCTAGTTCCCCACCTCATCGCGACCGGAGGCCTCACATCCTTTGAAAACTCCAGAGGTACGCGGAGATCAGTGCCTCCAAAGGAGACGATGCCTGACTCCTCGTGAAACTTCTTAGGAGTCCCAGGATTCCTGTGGCACGTGGAAAGGAACACTTGGTCTCCCGCTGCAGCTGGAGAGGCGTCCCAATTGCCCTGCCAAGCCTCTAGGAGAATCCCGAGTTGTCCCTCGCAACTAGGCAGGAGTCCTGATGTCGCTGAACAAACACGTGGGTGGAAGGGCCATCCCCGTCGTAACTCGAGAATATACCCCAGGTTCCCGCCGCAACTCGAGAAAAACCATGAGACTTCCCCCTCGCCGCGAGATGAGGCCCGATTCCCCTGCACTGCGTGCAGAGCAATTCCGTGTTGCACATCACACATGAAAGGAGCCTTGATTTCCTTGATGGCACTCCAGAGAAACCCCAAGAACACTGTTTCAAGGCTAGAGGGATCCTGAGGTCACTGTAGCAAGAGGAAAGAGCTCCGTGGACCAAAAATCAACTCGAGATGAGAGGTTAGTCCCTGGCTTCGACTCCAGAGGAATACCACCTTACCACAAGCACCTCAAGAGGAGGCTTCTCTCAGCTCTAGGTATGTGAGAGGCACCCTGAGTTTGCGGCCTCAAGTGGAATGGACACCGCGATGCCCTGACTCGAAATAAGGCCGGATATCCCTGCAGTGACTTGAATGCAGGCTCGTCTTGCATCTCCCAAGACGAAAGGATGGCTGAATCCCCTGTGGAGACCACAGAGAAAGACCTAGTTCCCCACCTCATCGCGACCGGAGGCCTCACATCCTTTGTAAACTCCAGAGGTACGCGGAGATCCTTGCCTCCAAAGGAGACGATGCCTGACTCCTCGTCAAACTTGATAGGAGTCCCAGGTTTCCTGTGGCACGTAGAAAGGGACACTTGGTCTCCCTCCTCAGCTGGAGAGGCGTCCCAATTGCCCTGCCAAGCCTCGAGGAGAATCCCGAGTTGTCCCTCGCAACTAGGCAGGAGTCCTGCCGTCGCTGAACTAACACGTGTGTGGAAGGGCCATCCCCGTCGTAACTCGAGAATATACCCCAGGTTCCCGCCGCAACTCGAGAAAAACCATGAGACTTCCCCCTCGCCGCGAGATGAGGCCCCATTCCCCTGCAGTGCGTGCAGAGCAATTCCGTGTTGCACATCACACATGAAAGGAGCCTTGATTTCCTTGATGGCACTCCAGAGAAACCCCAAGAACACTGTTTCAAGGCTAGAGGGATCCTGAGGTCACTGTAGCAGCACGAAAGAGCTCCGTGGACCAAAAATCAACTCGAGATGAGAGGTTCGTCCCTGGCTTCGACTCCAGAGGAATACCACCTTACCACAAGCACCTCAAGAGGAGGATTCTCTCAGCTCTAGGTATGTGAGAGGGACCCTGAGTGTGCGGCCACAAGTGGAATGGACACCGCAATGCCCTGACTCGAAATAAGGCCGGATATCCCTGCAGTGACTTGAATGCAGGCTCGTCTTGCATCTACCATAACGAAAGGATGTCTGAATCCCCTGTGAAGACCACAGAGAAAGACCTAGTTCCCCACCTCATCGCGACCGGAGGCCTCACATCGTTTGAAACTCCAGAGGTACACGGAGATCAGTGCCTCCCAAGGAGACGATGCCTGACTCCTCGTGAAACTTGATAGGAGTCCCAGGATTGCTGTGGCACGTGGAAAGGGACCCTTGGTCTCCCGCCTCAGCTGGAGAGGCGTCCCAATTGCCTGCCAAGCCTCGAGGAGAATTTCGAGTTGTCCCTCGCAAGTAGGCAGGAGTTCTGACGTCGCTGAAGAAACACGTGGGTGGAAGGGCCATCCCCGTCGTAACTCGAGAATATACCCCAGGTTCCCGCCGCAACTCGAGAAAAACCATGAGACTTCCCCCTCGCCGCGAGATGAGGCCCCATTCCCCTGCACTGCGTGCAGAGCAATTCCGTGTTGCACATCACACATGAAAGGAGCCTTGATTTCCTTGATGGCACTCCAGAGAAACCCCAAGAACACTGTTTCAAGGCTAGAGGGATCCTGAGGTCACTGTAGCAGCACGAAAGAGCTCCGTGGACCAAAAATCAACTCGAGATGAGAGGTTCGTCCCTGGCTTCGACTCCAGAGGAATACCACCTTACCACAAGCACCTCAAGAGGAGGATTCTCTCAGCTCTAGGTATGTGAGAGGGACCTTGAGTGTGCGGCCACAAGTGGAATGGACACCGCAATGCCCTGACTCGAAATAAGGCCGGATATCCCTGCAGTGACTTGAATGCAGGCTCGTCTTGCATCTACCATAACGAAAGGATGTCTGAATCCCCTGTGAAGACCACAGAGAAAGACCTAGTTCCCCACCTCATCGCGACCGGAGGCCTCACATCCTTTGAAAACTCCAGAGGTACACGGAGATCAGTGCCTCCCAAGGAGACGATGCCTGACTCCTCGTGAAACTTGATAGGAGTCCCAGGATTGCTGTGGCACATGGAAAGGGACCCTTGGTCTCCCGCCTCAGCTGGAGAGGCGTCCCAATTGCCCTGCGAAGCCTCGAGGAGAATTCCGAATTGTCCCTCGCAAGTAGGCAGGAGTTCTGACGTCGCTGAAGAAACACGTGGGTGGAAGGGCCATCCCCGTCGTAACTCGAGAATATACCCCAGGTTGCCGCCGCAACTCGAGAAAAACCATGAGACTCCCCCCTCGGGGTGAGATGAGGCCAATTCCCCTGCACTGTGTGCAGAGCAATTCCGTGTTGCACATCACACATGAAAGGAGCCTTGATTTCCTTGATGGCACTCCAGAGAAACCCCAAGAACACTGTTTCAAGGCTAGAGGGATCCTGAGGTTACTGTAGCAACATTAAAGAGCTCCGTGGACCAAAAATCAACTCGAGATGAGAGGTTATTCCCTGGCTTCGACTCTAGAGGAATACCACCTTACCACAAGCACCTCAAGAGGAGGCTTCTCTCAGCTCTAGGTATGTGAGAGGGACCCTGAGTTTGCGGCCTCAAGTGGAATGGACACCGCGATGCCCTGACTCGAAATAAGGCCGGATATCCCTGCAGTGACTTGAATGCAGGCTCGTCTTGCATCTCCCAAGACGAAAGGATGTCTGAATCCCCTGTAGAGACCACATAGAAAGACCTAGTTCCCCACCTCATGGCGACCGGAGGGCTCACATCCTTTGTAAACTCCAGAGTTACGCGGAGATCAGTGCCTCCAAAGGAGACGATGCCTGACTCCTCGTGAAACTTGATACGAGTCCCAGGATTCCTGTGGCACGTGGAAAGGGACACTTGGTCTCCCGCCTCAGCTGGAGAGGCGTCCCAATTGCCCTGCCAAGCCTCGAGGAGAATCCCGAGTTGTCCCTCGCAACTAGGCAGGAGTCCTGACGTCGCTGAACAAACACGTGGGTGGAAGGGCCATCCCCGTCGTAACTCGAGAATATACCCCAGGTTCCCGCCGCAACTCGAGAAAAACCATGAGACTTCCCACTCGCCGCCAGATGAGGCCCGATTCCCCTGCACTGCGTGCAGAGCAATTCCGTGTTGCACATCACACATGAAAGGAGCCTTGATTTCCTTGATGGCACTCCAGAGAAACCCCAAGAACACTGTTTCAAGGCTAGAGGGATCCTGAGGTCACTGTAGCAAGAGGAAAGAGCTCCGTGGACCAAAAATCAACTCGAGATGAGAGGTTAGTCCCTGGCTTCGACTCCAGAGGAATACCACCTTACCACAAGCACCTCAAGAGGAGGCTTCTCTCAGCTCTAGGTATGTGAGAGGCACCCTGAGTTTGCGGCCTCAAGTGGAATGGACACCGCGATGCCCTGGCTCGAAATAAGGCCGGATATCCCTGCAGTGACTTGAATGCAGGCTCGTCTTGCATCTCCCAAGACGAAAGGATGTCTGAATCCCCTGTGGAGACCACAGAGAAAGACCTAGTTCCCCACCTCATCGCGACCGGAGGCCTCACATCCTTTGTAAACTCCAGAGGTACGCGGAGATCCTTGCCTCCAAAGGAGACGATGCCTGACTCCTCGTCAAACTTGATAGGAGTCCCAGGTTTCCTGTGGCACGTGGAAAGGGAAACTTGGTCTCCCTCCTCAGCTGGAGAGGCGTCCCAATTGCCCTGCCAAGCCTCGAGGAGAATCCCGAGTTGTCCCTCGCAACTAGGCAGGAGTCCTGCCGTCGCTGAACTAACACGTGTGTGGAAGGGCCATCCCCGTCGTAACTCGAGAATATACCCCAGGTTCCCGCCGCAACTCGAGAAAAACCATGAGACTCCCCCCTCGCCGCGAGATGAGGCCCGATTCCCCTGCACTTTGTGCAGAGCAATTCCGTGTTGCACATCACACATGAAAGGAGCCTTGATTTCCTTGATGGCACTCCAGAGAAACCCCAAGAACACTGTTTCAAGGCTAGAGGGATCCTGAGGTCACTGTAGCAGCACGAAAGAGCTCCGTGGACCAAAAATCAACTCGAGATGAGAGGTTCGTCCCTGGCTTCGACTCCAGAGGAATACCACCTTACCACAAGCACCTCAAGAGGAGGATTCTCTCAGCTCTAGGTATGTGAGAGGGACCCTGAGTGTGCGGCCACAAGTGGAATGGACACCGCAATGCCCTGACTCGAAATAAAGCCGGATATCCCTGTAGTGACTTGAATGCAGGCTCGTCTTGCATCTACCATAACGAAAGGATGTCTGAATCCCCTGTGAAGACCACAGAGAAAGACCTAGTTCCCCACCTCATCGCGACCGGAGGCCTCACATCCTTTGAAAACTCCAGAGGTACACGGAGATCAGTGCCTCCCAAGGAGACGATGCCTGACTCCTCGTGAAACTTGATAGGAGTCCCAGGATTGCTGTGGCACGTGGAAAGGGACCCTTGGTCTCCCGCCTCAGCTGGAGAGGCGTCCCAATTGCCCAGCGAAGCCTCGAGGAGAATTCCGAATTGTCCCTCGCCAGTAGGCAGGAGTTCTGACGACGCTGAACAAACACGTGGGTGGAAGGGCCATCCCCGTCGTAACTCGAGAATATACCCCAGGTTCCCGCCGCAACTCGAGAAAAACCATGAGACTTCCCCCTCGCCGTGAGATGAGGCCGATTCCCCTGCACTGTGTGCAGAGCAATTCCGTGTTGCACATCACACATGAAAGGAGCCTTGATTTCCTTGATGGCACCCCAGAGAAACCCCAAGAAGACTGTTTCAAGGCTAGAGGGATCCTGAGGTCACTGTAGCAACACGAAAGAGCTCCGTGGACCAAAAATCAACTCGAGATGAGAGGTTCGTCCCTGGCTTCGACTCCAGAGGAATACCACCTTACCACAAGCACCTCAAGAGGAGGCTTCTCCCAGCTCTAGCTATGTGAGAGGGACCCTGAGTTTGCGGCCTCAAGTGGAATGGACACCGCGATGCCCTAACTCGGAATAAGGCCGGATATCCCTGCAGTGACTTCAATGCAGGCTCGTCTTGCATCTCCCAAGACGAAAGGATGTCTGAATCCCCTGTGGTGACCACAGAGAAAGACCTAGTTCCCCACCTCATCGCGACCGGAGGCCTCACATCCTTTGAAAACTCCAGAGGTACGCGGAGATCAGTGCCTCCAAAGGAGACGATGCCTGACTCCTCGTGAAACTTAATAGGAGTCCCAGGATTCCTGTGGCACGTGGAAAGGGACCCTTGGTCTCCCGCCTCAGCTGGAGAGGCGTCCCAATTGCCCTGCCAAGCCTGGAGGAGAATCCCGAGTTGTCCCTCGCAACTAGGCAGGAGTCCTGACGTCGCTGAACAAACACGTGGGTGGAAGGGCCATCCCCGTCGTAACTCGAGAATATACCCCAGGTTCCCGCCGCAACTCGAGAAAAACCATGAGACTTCCCCCTCGACGTGAAATGAGGCCCGATTCCCCTGCACTGCCTGCAGAGTAATTCCGTGTTGCACATCACACACGAAAGGAGCCTTGATTTCCTTGATGGCACTCCAGAGAAACCCCAAGAACACTGTTTCAATGCTAGAGGGATGCTGAGGTCACTGTAGCAACACGAAAGAGCTCCATCGACCAAAAATCAACTCGAGATGAGAGGTTAGTCCCTGGCTTCGACTTCAGAGGAACCTTACCACAAGCACCTCAAGAGTAGGCTTCTCTCAGCTCTAGGTATGTGAGAGGGACCCTGAGTTTGCGGCCTCAAGTGGAATGGACACCGCGATGCCCTGACTCGAAATAAGCCCGGATATCCCTGCAGTGACTTGAATGCAGGCTCGTCTTGCATCTCCCAAGACGAAAGGATGTCTGAATCCCCTGTAGAGACCACATAGAAAGACCTAGTTCCCCACCTCATGGCGACCGGAGGGCTCACATCCTTTGTAAACTCCAGAGGTACGCAGAGATCAGTGCCTCCAAAGGAGACGATGCCTGACTCCTCGTGAAACTTGATAGGAGTCCCAGGATTCCTGTGGCACGTGGAAAGGGACACTTGGTCTCCCGCCTCAGGTGGAGAGGCGTCCCAATTGCCCTACCAAGCCTCGAGGAGAATCCCGAGTTGTCCCTTGCAACTAGGCAGGAGTCCTGACGTCGCTGAACAAACACGTGGGTGGAAGGGCCATCCCCGTCGTAACTCGAGAATATACCCCAGGTTCCCGCCGCAACTCGAGAAAAACCATGAGACTTCCCCCTCGCCGCGAGATGAGGCCCGATTCCCCTGCACTGCGTGCAGAGCAATTCCGTGTTGCACATCACACATGAAAGGAGCCTTGATTTCCTTGATGGCACTCCAGAGAAACACCAAGAACACTGTTTCAAGGCTAGAGGGATCCTGAGGTCACTGTAGCAACACGAAAGAGCTCCGTGGCCAAAAATCAACTCGAGATGAGAGCTTAATCCCTGGCTTCGACTCCAGAGGAATACCACCTTACCACAAGCACCTCAAGAGGTGGCTTCTCTCAGCTCTAGGTATGTGAGAGGGACCCTGAGTTTCCGGCCTCAAGTGGAATGGACACCGCAATGCCCTGACTCGAAATAAGGCCTGATATCCCTGCAGTGACTTGAATGCAGGCTCGTCTTGCATCTCCCAAGACGAAAGGATGTCTGAATCCCCTGTGGAGACCACAGAGAAAGACCTAGTTCCCCACCTCATCGCGACCGGAGGCCTCACATCCTTTGAAAATTCCAGAGGTACGCGGAGATCAGTGCCTCCAAAGGAGACGATGCCTGACTCCTCGTGAAACTTCTTAGGAGTCCCAGGATTCCTGTGGCACGTGGAAAGGAACACTTGGTCTCCCGCTGCAGCTGGAGAGGCGTCCCAATTGCCCTGCCAAGCCTCTAGGAGAATCCCGAGTTGTCCCTCGCAACTAGGCAGGAGTCCTGATGTCGCTGAACAAACACGTGGGTGGAAGGGCCATCCCCGTCGTAACTCGAGAATATACCCCAGGTTCCCGCCGCAACTCGAGAAAAACCATGAGACTTCCCCCTCGCCGCGAGATGAGGCCCGATTCCCCTGCACTGCGTGCAGAGCAATTCCGTGTTGCACATCACACATGAAAGGAGACTTGATTTCCTTGATGGCACTTCAGAGAAACCCCAAGAACACTGTTTCAAGACTAGAGGGATCCTGAGGTCACTGTAGCAAGAGGAAAGAGCTCCGTGGACCAAAAATCAACTCGAGATGAGAGGTTAGTCCCTGGCTTCGACTCCAGAGGAATACCACCTTACCACAAGCACCTCAAGAGGAGGCTTCTCTCAGCTCTAGGTATGTGAGAGGCACCCTGAGTTTGCGGCCTCAAGTGGAATGGACACCGCGATGCCCTGACTCGAAATAAGGCCGGATATCCCTGCAGTGACTTGAATGCAGGCTCGTCTTGCATCTCCCAAGACGAAAGGATGTCTGAATCCCCTGTGGAGACCACAGAGAAAGACCTAGTTCCCCACCTCATCGCGACCGGAGGCCTCACATCCTTTGTAAACTCCAGAGGTACGCGGAGATCCTTGCCTCCAAAGGAGACGATGCCTGACTCCTCGTCAAACTTGATAGGAGTCCCAGGTTTCCTGTGGCACGTAGAAAGGGACACTTGGTCTCCCTCCTCAGCTGGAGAGGCGTCCCAATTGCCCTGCCAAGCCTCGAGGAGAATCCCGAGTTGTCCCTCGCAACTAGGCAGGAGTCCTGCCGTCGCTGAACTAACACGTGTGTGGTAGGGCCATCCCCGTCGTAACTCGAGAATATACCCCAGGTTCCCGCCGCAACTCGAGAAAAACCATGAGACTTCCCCGTGGCCGCGAGATGAGGCCCGATTCCCCTGCAGTGCGTGCAGAGCAATTCCGTGTTGCACATCACACATGAAAGGAGCCTTGATTTCCTTGATGGCACTCCAGAGAAACCCCAAGAACACTGTTTCAAGGCTAGAGGGATCCTGAGGTCACTGTAGCTGCACGAAAGAGCTCCGTGGACCAAAAATCAACTCGAGATGAGAGGTTCGTCCCTGGCTTCGACTCCAGAGGAATACCACCTTACCACAAGCACCTCAAGAGGAGGATTCTCTCAGCTCTAGGTATGTGAGAGGGACCCTGAGTGTGCGGCCACAAGTGGAATGGACACCGCAATGCCCTGACTCGAAATAAGGCCCGATATCCCTGCAGTGACTTGAATGCAGGCTCGTCTTGCATCTACCATAACGAAAGGATGTCTGAATCCCCTGTGAAGACCACAGAGAAAGACCTAGTTCCCCACCTCATCGCGACCGGAGGCCTCACATCCTTTGAAAACTCCAGAGGTACACGGAGATCAGTGCCTCCCAAGGAGACGATGCCTGACTCCTCGTGAAACTTGATAGGAGTCCCAGGATTGCTGTGGCACGTGGAAAGGGACCCTTGGTCTCCCGCCTCAGCTGGAGAGGCGTCCCAATTGCCTGCCAAGCCTCGAGGAGAATTTCGAGTTGTCCCTCGCAAGTAGGCAGGAGTTCTGACGTCGCTGAAGAAACACGTGTGTGGAAGGGCCATCCCCGTCGTAACTCGAGAATATACCCCAGGTTCCCGCCGCAACTCGAGAAAAACCATGAGACTTCCCCCTCGACGTGAAATGAGGCCCGATTCCCCTGCACTGCGTGCAGAGCAATTCCGTGTTGCACATCACACACGAAAGGAGCCTTGATTTCCTTGATGGCACTCCAGAGTAACCCCAAGAACACTGTTTCAATGCTAGAGGGATGCTGAGGTCACTGTAGCAACACGAAAGAGCTCCATCGACGAAAAAATCAACTCGAGATGAGAGGTTAGTCCCTGGCTTCGACTTCAGAGGAACCTTACCACAAGCACCTCAAGAGTAGGCTTCTCTCAGCTCTAGGTATGTGAGAGCGACCCTGAGTTTGCGGCCTCAAGTGGAATGGACACCGCGATGCCCTGACTCGAAATAAGGCCGGATATCCCTGCAGTGACTTGAATGCAGGCTCGTCTTGCATCTCCCAAGACGAAAGGATGTCTGAATCCCCTGTGGAGACCACAGAGAAAGACCTAGTTCCCCACCTCATCGCGACCGGAGGCCTCACATCCTTTGTAAACTCCAGAGGTACGCGGAGATCCTTGCCTCCAAAGGAGACGATGCCTGACTCCTCGACAAACTTGATAGGAGTCCCAGGTTTCCTGTGGCACGTGGAAAGGGACACTTGGTCTCCCTCCTCAGCTGGAGAGGCGTCCCAATTGCCCTGCCAAGCCTCGAGGAGAATCCCGAGTTGTCCCTCGCAACTAGGCAGGAGTCCTGCCGTCGCTGAACTAACACGTGTGTGGAAGGGCCATCCCCGTCGTAACTCGAGAATATACCCCAGGTTCCCGCCGCAACTCGAGAAAAACCATGAGACTTCCCCCTCGCCGCGAGATGAGGCCCGATTCCCCTGCACTTTGTGCAGAGCAATTCCGTGTTGCACATCACACATGAAAGGAGCCTTGATTTCCTTGATGGCACTCCAGAGAAACCCCAAGAACACTGTTTCAAGGCTAGAGGGATCCTGAGGTCACTGTAGCAGCACGAAAGAGCTCCGTGGACCAAAAATCAACTCGAGATGAGAGGTTCGTCCCTGGCTTCGACTCCAGAGGAATACCACCTTACCACAAGCACCTCAAGAGGAGGATTCTCTCAGCTCTAGGTATGTGAGAGGGACCCTGAGTGTGCGGCCACAAGTGGAATGGACACCGCAATGCCCTGACTCGAAATAAGGCCGGATATCCCTGCAGTGACTTGAATGCAGGCTCGTCTTGCATCTACCATAACGAAAGGATGTCTGAATCCCCTGTGAAGACCACAGAGAAAGACCTAGTTCCCCACCTCATCGCGACCGGAGGCCTCACATCCTTTGAAAACTCCAGAGGTACACGGAGATCAGTGCCTCCCAAGGAGACGATGCCTGACTCCTCGTGAAACTTGATAGGAGTCCCAGGATTGCTGTGGCACATGGAAAGGGACCCTTGGTCTCCCGCCTCAGCTGGAGAGGCGTCCCAATTGCCCTGCGAAGCCTCGAAGAGAATTCCGAATTGTCCCTCGCAAGTAGGCAGGAGTTCTGACGTCGCTGAAGAAACACGTGGGTGGAAGGGCCATCCCCGTCGTAACTCGAGAATATACCCCAGGTTCCCGCCGCAACTCGAGAAAAACCATGAGACTTCCCCCTCGCCGTGAGATGCGGCCGATTCCCCTGCACTGTGTGCAGAGCAATTCCGTGTTGCACATCACACATGAAAGGAGCCTTGATTTCCTTGATGGCACTCCAGAGAAACCCCAAGAACACTGTTTCAAGGCTAGAGGGATCCTGAGGTCAGTGTAGCAATACGAAAGAGCTCCGTGGACCAAAAATCAACTCGAGATGAGAGGTTAGTCCCTGGCTTCGACTCCAGAGGAACACCATCTTACCACAAGCACCTCAAGAGGAGGCTTCTCTCAGCTCTAGGTATGTGAGAGGGACCCTGAGTTTGCGGCCTCAAGTGGAATGGACACCGCGATGCCCTGGTTCGAAATAAGGCCGGATATCCCTGCAGTGACTTGAATGTAGGCTCGTCTTGCATCTCCCAAGACGAAAGGATGTCTGAATCCCCTGTGGTGACCACAGAGAAAGACCTAGTTCCCCACCTCATCGCGACCGCAGGCCTCACATCCTTTGAAAACTCCAGAGGTACGCGGAGATCAGTGCCTCCAAAGGAGACGATGCCTGACTCCTCGTGAAACTTGATAGGAGTCCCAGGATTCCTGTGGCACGTGGAAAGGGACCCTTGGTCTCCCGCCTCAGCTGGAGAGGCGTCCCAATTGCCCTGCCAAGCCTGGAGGAGAATCCCGAGTTGTCCCTCGCAACTAGGCAGGAGTCCTGACGTCGCTGAACAAACACGTGGGTGGAAGGGCCATCCCCGTCGTAACTCGAGAATATACCCCAGGTTCCCGCCGCAACTCGAGAAAAACCATGAGACTTCCCCCTCGACGTGAAATGAGGCCCGATTCCCATGCACTGCCTGCAGAGCAATTCCGTGTTGCACATCACACACGAAAGGAGCCTTGATTTCCTTGATGGCACTCCAGAGAATCCCCAAGAACACTGTTTCAATGCTAGAGGGATGCTGAGGTCACTGTAGCAACACGAAAGAGCTCCATCGACCAAAAATCAACTCGAGATGAGAGGTTAGTCCCTGGCTTCGACTTCAGAGGAACCTTACCACAAGCACCTCAAGAGTAGGCTTCTCTCAGCTCTAGGTATGTGAGAGGGACCCTGAGTTTGCGGCCTCAAGTGGAATGGACACCGCTATGCCCTGACTCGAAATAAGGCCGGATATCCCTGCAGTGACTTGAATGCAGGCTCGTCTTGCATCTCCCAAGACGAAAGGATGTCTGAATCCCCTGTAGAGACCACATAGAAAGACCTAGTTCCCCACCTCATGGCGACCGGAGGGCTCACATCCTTTGTAAACTCCAGAGGTACGCGGAGATCAGTGCCTCCAAAGGAGACGATGCCTGACTCCTCGTAAAACTTGATAGGAGTCCCAGGATTCCTGTGGCACGTGGAAAGGGACCCTTGGTCTCCCGCCTCAGCTGGAGAGGTGTCCCAATTGCCCTGCCAAGCCTCGAGGAGAATCCCGAGTTGTCCCTCGCAACTAGGCAGGAGTCCTGCCGTCGCTGAACAAACACGTGTGTGGAAGGGCCATCCCCGTCGTAACTCGAGAATATACCCCAGGTTCCCGCCGCAACTCGAGAAAAACCATGAGACTTCCCCGTCGCCAAGAGATGAGGCCCGATTCCCCTGCAGTGCGTGCAGAGCAATTCTGTGTTGCACATCACACATGAAAGGAGCCTTGATTTCCTTGATGGCACTCCAGAGAAACCCCAAGAACACTGTTTCAAGGCTAGAGGGATCCTGAGGTCACTGTAGCAGCACGAAGGAGCTCCGTGGACCAAAAATCAACTCGAGATGAGAGGTTCGTCCCTGGCTTCGACTCCAGAGGAATACCACCTTACCACAAGCACCTCAAGAGGAGGATTCTCTCAGCTCTAGGTATGTGAGAGGGACCATGAGTGTGCGGCCACAAGTGGAATGGACACCGCAATGCCCTGACTCGAAATAAGGCCGGATATCCCTGCAGTGACTTGAATGCAGGCTCGTCTTGCATCTACCATAACGAAAGGATGTCTGAATCCCCTGTGAAGACCACAGAGAAAGACCTA
The DNA here is from genome assembly GCF_910594005.1 of Cervus elaphus. Classification (NCBI taxonomy): domain Eukaryota; kingdom Metazoa; phylum Chordata; class Mammalia; order Artiodactyla; family Cervidae; genus Cervus; species Cervus elaphus. The sequence continues at coordinate 381,138 of NW_025316718.1, read as the reverse complement.
TTTCCCCACCTCATCGCGACCGGAGGCCTCACATCCTTTGAAAACTCCAGAGGTACACGGAGATCAGTGCCTCCCAAGAAGACGATGCCTGACTCCTCGTGAAACTTGATAGGAGTCCCAGGATTGCTGTGGCACGTGGAAAGGGACCCTTGGTCTCCCGCCTCAGCTGGAGAGGCGTCCCAATTGCCTGCCAAGCCTCGAGGAGAATTTCGAGTTGTCCCTCGCAAGTAGGCAGGAGTTCTGACGTCGCTGAAGAAACACGTGGGTGGAAGGGCCATCCCCGTCGTAACTCGAGAATATACCCCAGGTTCCCGCCGCAACTCGAGAAAAACCATGAGACTTCCCCCTCGCCGCGAGATGAGGCCCGATTCCCCTGCACTGCGTGCAGAGCAATTCCGTGTTGCACATCACACATGAAAGGAGCCTTGATTTCCTTGATGGCACTCCAGAGAAACACCAAGAACACTGTTTCAAGGCTAGAGGGATCCTGAGGTCAGTGTAGCAATACGAAAGAGCTCCGTGGACCAAAAATCAACTCGAGATGAGAGGTTAGTCCCTGGCTTCGACTCCAGAGGAACACCATCTTACTACAAGCACCTCAAGAGGAGGCTTCTCTCAGCTCTAGGTATGTGAGAGGGACCCTGAGTTTGCGGCCTCAAGTGGAATGGACACCGCGATGCCCTGGTTCGAAATAAGGCCGGATATCCCTGCAGTGACTTCAATGCAGGCTCGTCTTGCATCTCCCAAGACGAAAGGATGTCTGAATCCCCTGTGGTGACCACAGAGAAAGACCTAGTTCCCCACCTCATCGCGACCGGAGGCCTCACATCCTTTGAAAACTCCAGAAGTACGCGGAGATCAGTGCCTCCAAAGGAGACGATGCCTGACTCCTCGTGAAACTTGATAGGAGTCCCAGGATTCCTGTGGCACGTGGAAAGGGACCCTTGGTCTCCCGCCTCAGCTGGAGAGGCGTTCAAATTGCCCTGCCAAGCCTGGAGGAGAATCCCGAGTTGTCCCTCGCAGCTAGGCAGGAGTCCTGACGTCGCTGAACAAACACGTGGGTGGAAGGGCCATCCCCGTCGTAACTCGAGAATATACCCCAGGTTCCCGCCGCAACTCGAGAAAAACCATGAGACTTCCCCCTCGACGTGAAATGAGGCCCGATTCCCCTGCACTGCGTGCAGAGCAATTCCGTGTTGCACATCACAGACGAAAGGAGCCTTGATTTCCTTGATGGCACTCCAGAGTAACCCCAAAAACACTGTTTCAATGCTAGAGGGATGCTGAGGTCACTGTAGCAACACGAAAGAGCTCCATCGACCAAAAATCAACTCAAGATGAGAGGTTAGTCCCTGGCTTCGACTTCAGAGGAACCTTACCACAAGCACCTCAAGAGTAGGCTTCTCTCAGCTCTAGGTATGTGAGAGGGACCCTGAGTTTGCGGCCTCAAGTGGAATGGACACCGCGATGCCCTGACTCGAAATAAGGCCGGATATCCCTGCAGTGACTTGAATGCAGGCTCGTCTTGCATCTCCCAAGACGAAAGGATGTCTGAATCCCCTGTGGAGACCACAGAGAAAGACCTAGTTCCCCACCTCATCGCGACCGGAGGCCTCACATCCTTTGTAAATTCCAGAGGTACACGGAGATCCTTGCCTCCAAAGGAGACGATGCCTGACTCCTCGACAAACTTGATAGGAGTCCCAGGTTTCCTGTGGCACGTGGAAAGGGACACTTGGTCTCCCTCCTCAGGTGGAGAGGGGTCCCAATTGCCCTGCCAAGCCTCGAGGAGAATCCCGAGTTGTCCCTCGCAACTAGGCAGGAGTCCTGCCGTCGCTGAACAAACACGTGTGTGGAAGGGCCATCCCCGTCGTAACTCGAGAATATACCCCAGGTTCCCGCCGCAATTCGAGAAAAACCATGAGACTTCCCCCTCGCCGCGAGATGAGGCCCGATTCCCCTGCACTTTGTGCAGAGCAATTCCGTGTTGCACATCACACATGAAAGGAGCCTTGATTTCCTTGATGGCACTCCAGAGAAACCCCAAGAACACTGTTTCAAGGCTAGAGGGATCCTGAGGTCACTGTAGCAGCACGAAAGATCTCCGTGGACCAAAAATCAACTCGAGATGAGAGGTTCGTCCCTGGTTTCGACTCCAGAGGAATACCACCTTACCACAAGCACCTCAAGAGGAGGATTCTCTCAGCTCTAGGTATGTGAGAGGGACCCTGAGTGTGCGGCCACAAGTGGAATGGACACCGCAATGCCCTGACTCGAAATAAGGCCGGATATCCCTGCAGTGACTTGAATGCAGGCTCGTCTTGCATCTACCATAACGAAAGGATGTCTGAATCCCCTGTGAAGACCACAGAGAAAGACCTAGTTCCCACCTCATCGCGACCGGAGGCCTCACATCCTTTGAAAACTCCAGAGGTACACGGAGATCAGTGCCTCCCAAGGAGACGATGCCTGACTCCTCGTGAAACTTGATAGGAGTCCCAGGATTGCTGTGGCACATGGAAAGGGACCCTTGGTCTCCCGCCTCAGCTGGAGAGGCGTCCCAATTGCCCTGCGAAGCCTCGAGGAGAATTCCGAATTGTCCCTCGCAAGTAGGCAGGAGTTCTGACGTCGCTGAAGAAACACGTGGGTGGAAGGGCCATCCCCGTCGTAACTCGAGAATATACCCCAGGTTCCCGCCGCAACTCGAGAAAAACCATGAGACTTCCCACTCGCCGCCAGATGAGGCCCGATTCCCCTGCACTGCGTGCAGAGCAATTCCGTGTTGCACATCACACATGAAAGGAGCCTTGATTTCCTTAATGGCACTCCAGAGAAACCCCAAGAACACTGTTTCAAGGCTAGAGGGATCCTGAGGTCACTGTAGCAAGAGGAAAGAGCTCCGTGGACCAAAAATCAACTCGAGATGAGAGGTTCGTCCCTGGCTTCGACTCCAGAGGAATACCACCTTACCACAAGCACCTCAAGAGGAGGCTTCTCTCAGCTCTAGCTATGTGAGAGGGACCCTGAGTTTGCGGCCTCAAGTGGAATGGACACCGCGATGCCCTAACTCGGAATAAGGCCGGATATCCCTGCAGTGACTTGAATGCAGGCTCGTCTTGCATCTCCCAAGACGAAAGGATGTCTGTATCCCCTGTGGAGACCACAGAGAAAGACCTAGTTCCCCACCTCATCGCGACCGGAGGCCACACATCCTTTGAAAAGTCCAGAGGTACACGGAGATCAGTGCCCTCAAAGGAGACGATGCCTGACTCCTCGTGAAACTTGATAGGACTCCCAGGATTCCTGTGGCACGTGGAAAGGGACACTTGGTCTCCCGCCTCAGCTGGACAGGCGTCCCAATTGCCCTGCCAAGCCTGGAGGAGAATCCCGAGTTGTCCCTTGCAACTAGGCAGGAGTCCTGACGTCGCTGAACAAGCACGTGTGTGGAAGGGCCATCCCCGTCGTAATTCGAGAATATACCCCAGGTTCCCACCGCAACTCGAGAAAAACCATGAGACTTCCCCCTCGCCGCGAGATGAGGCCCGATTCCCCTGCACTGTGTGCAGAGCAATTCCGTGTTGCACATCACACATGAAAGGAGCCTTGATTTCCTTGATGGCACTCCAGAGAAACCCCAAGAACACTGTTTCAAGGCTAGAGGGATCCTGAGGTTACTGTAGCAACATTAAAGAGCTCCGTGGACCAAAAATCAACTCGAGATGAGAGGTTATTCCCTGGCTTCGACTCCAGAGGAATACCACCTTACCACAAGCACCTCAAGAGGAGGCTTCTCTCAGCTCTAGGTATGTGAGAGGGACCCTGAGTTTGCGGCCTCAAGTGGAATGGACACCGCGATGCCCTGACTCGAAATAAGGCCGGATATCCCTGCAGTGACTTGAATGCAGGCTCGTCTTGCATCTCCCAAGACGAAAGGATGTCCGAATCCCCTGTGGAGACCACATAGAAAGACCTAGTTCCCCACCTCATGGCGACCGGAGGGCTCACATCCTTTGTAAACTCCAGAGGTACGCGGAGATCAGTGCCTCCAAAGGAGACGATGCCTGACTCCTCGTGAAACTTGATAGGAGTCCCAGGATTCCTGTGGCACGTGGAAAGGGACCCTTGGTCTCCCGCCTCAGCTGGAGAGGCGTCCCAATTGCCCTGCCAAGCCTCGAGGAGAATCCCGAGTTGTCCCTCGCAACTAGGCAGGAGTCCTGACGTCGCTGAACAAACACGTGGGTGGAAGGGCCATCCCCGTCGTAACTCGAGAATATACCCCAGGTTCCCGCCGCAACTCGAGAAAAACCATGAGACTTCCCACTCGCCGCCAGATGAGGCCCGATTCCCCTGCACTGTGTGCAGAGCAATTCCGTGTTGCACATCACACATGAAAGGAGCCTTGATTTCCTTGATGGCACTCCAGAGAAACCCCAAGAACACTGTTTCAAGGCTAGAGGGATCCTGAGGTCACTGTAGCAACATTAAAGAGCTCCGTGGACCAAAAATCAACTCGAGATGAGAGGTTAGTCCCTGGCTTCGACTCCAGAGGAATACCACCTTACCACAAGCACCTCAAGAGGAGGCTTCTCTCAGCTCTAGGTATGTGAGAGGGACCCTGAGTTTGCGGCCTCAAGTGGAATGGACACCGCGATGCCCTGACTCGAAATAAGGCCGGATATCCCTGCAGTGACTTGAATGCAGGCTCGTCTTGCATCTCCCAAGACGAAAGGATGTCTGAATCCCTTGTGGAGACCACAGAGAAAGACCTAGTTCCCCACCTCATCACGACCGGAGGCCTCACATCCTTTGAAAACTCCAGAGTTACGCGGAGATCAGTGCCTCCAAAGGAGACGATGCCTGACTCCTCGTGAAACTTCTTAGGAGTCCCAGGATTCCTGTGGCACGTGGAAAGGAACACTTGGTCTCCCGCTGCAGCTGGAGAGGCGTCCCAATTGCCCTGCCAAGCCTCGAGGAGAATCCCGAGTTGTCCCTCGCAACTAGGCAGGAGTCCTGCCGTCGCTGAACTAACACGTGTGTGGAAGGGCCATCCCCGTCGTAACTCGAGAATATACCCCAGGTTCCCGCCGCAACTCGAGAAAAACCATGAGACTTCCCCCTTGCCGCGAGATGAGGCCCGATTCCCCTGCACTGCGTGCAGAGCAATTCCGTGTTGCACATCACACATGAAAGGAGCCTTGATTTCCTTGATGGCACTCCAGAGAAACCCCAAGAACACTGTTTCAAGGCTAGAGGGATCCTGAGGTCACTGTAGCAGCACGAAAGAGCTCCGTGGACCAAAAATCAACTCGAGATGAGAGGTTCGTCCCTGGCTTCGACTCCAGAGGAATACCACCTTACCACAAGCACCTCAAGAGGAGGATTCTCTCAGCTCTAGGTATGTGAGAGGGACCCTGAGTGTGCGGCCACAAGTGGAATGGACACCGCAATGCCCTGACTCGAAATAAGGCCGGATATCCCTGCAGTGACTTGAATGCAGGCTCGTCTTGCATCTCCCAAGACGAAAGGATGTCCGAATCCCCTGTGGAGACCACAGAGAAAGACCTAGTTCCCCACCTCATCGCGACCGGAGGCCTCACATCCTTTGAAAACTCCAGAGGTACACGGAGATCAGTGCCTCCCAAGGAGACGATGCCTGACTCCTCGTGAAACTTGATACGAGTCCCAGGATTGCTGTGGCACGTGGAAAGGGACCCTTGGTCTCCCGCCTCAGCTAGAGAGGCGTCCCAATTGCCCTGCCAAGCCTGGAGGAGAAAACCGAGTTGTCCCTCGCAACTAGGCAGGAGTCCTGACGTCGCTGAAGAAACACGTGGGTGGAAGGGCCATCCCCGTCGTAACTCGAGAATATACCCCAGGTTCCCGCCGCAACTCGAGAAAAACCATGAGACTTCCCCCTCGACGTGAAATGAGGCCCGATTCCCCTGCACTGCCTGCAGAGTAATTCCGTGTTGCACATCACACACGAAAGGAGCCTTGATTTCCTTGATGGCACTCCAGAGAAACCCCAAGAACACTGTTTCAATGCTAGGGGGATGCTGAGGTCACTGTAGCAACACGAAAGAGCTCCATCGACCAAAAATCAACTCGAGATGAGAGGTTAGTCCCTGGCTTCGACTTCAGAGGAACCTTACCACAAGCACCTCAAGAGTAGGCTTCTCTCAGCTCTAGGTATGTGAGAGGGACCCTGAGTTTGCGGCCTCAAGTGGAATGGACACCGCGATGTCCTGACTCGAAATAAGGCCGGATATCCCTGCAGTGACTTGAATGCAGGCTCGTCTTGCATCTCCCAAGACGAAAGGATGTCTGAATCCCCTGTGGAGACCACAGAGAAAGACCTAGTTCCCCATCTCATGGCGACCGGAGGGCTCACATCCTTTGTAAACTCCAGAGGTACGCGGAGATCAGTGCCTCCAAAGGAGACGATGCCTGACTCCTCGTGAAACTTGATAGGAGTCCCAGGATTCCTGTGGCACGTGGAAAGGGACACTTGGTCTCCCGCCTCAGCTGGAGAGGCGTCCCAATTGCCCTGCCAAGCCTCGAGGAGAATCCCGAGTTGTCCCTCGCAACTAGGCAGGAGTCCTGACGTCGCTGAACAAACACGTGGGTGGAAGGGCCATCCCCGTCGTAACTCGAGAATATACCCCAGGTTCCCGCCGCAACTCGAGAAAAAACATGAGACTTCCCACTCGCCGCCAGATGAGGCCCGATTGCCCTGCACTGCGTGCAGAGCAATTCCGTGTTGCACATCACACATGAAAGGAGCCTTGATTTCCTTGATGGCACTCCAGAGAAACCTCAAGAACACGGTTTCAAGGCTAGAGGGATCCTGAGGTCACTGTAGCAACACGAAAGAGCTCCGTGGACCAAAAATCAACTCGAGATGAGTGGTTCGTCCCTGGCTTCGACTCCAGAGGAATACCACCTTACCACAAGCACCTCAAGAGGAGGCTTCTCTCAGCTCTAGCTATGTGAGAGGGACCCTGAGTTTGCGGCCTCAAGTGGAATGGACACCGCGATGCCCTAACTCGGAATAAGGCCGGATATCCCTGCAGTGACTTGAATGCAGGCTCGTCTTGCATCTCCCAAGATGAAAGGATGTCTGAATCCCCTGTGGAGACCACAGAGAAAGACCTAGTTCCCCACCTCATCGCGACCGGAGGCCACACATCCTTTGAAAAGTCCAGAGGTACACGGAGATCAGTGCCTCCAAAGGAGACGATGCCTGACTCCTCGTGAAACTTGATAGGACTCCCAGGATTCCTGTGGCACGTGGAAAGGGACACTTGGTCTCCCGCCTCAGGTGGAGAGGCGTCCCAATTGCCCTGCCAAGCTTCGAGTAGAATCCCGAGTTGTCCCTCGCAACTAGGCAGGAGTCCTGCCGTCGCTGAACAAACACGTGGGTGGAAGGGCCATCCCCGTCGTAACTCGAGAATATACCCCAGGTTCACACAGCAACTCGAGAAAAACCATGAGACTTCCCCCTCGCCGAAAAATGAGGCCCGATACCGTGCACTGCGTGCAGAGCAATTCCCTGTTGCACATCACACATGAAAGGAGCCTTGATTTCCTTGATGGCACTCCAGAGAAACACCAAGAACACTGTTTCAAGGCTAGAGGGATCCTGAGGTCACTGTAGCAACACGAAAGAGCTCCATGGACCAAAAATCAACTCGAGATGAGAGGTTAGTCCCTGGCTTCGACTCCAGAGGAATACCACCTTACCACAAGCACCTCAAGAGGAGGCTTCTCTCAGCTCTAGGTATGTGAGAGGGACCCTGAGTTTGCGGCCTCAAGTGGAATGGACACCGCGATGCCCTGACTCGAAATAAGCCCGGATATCCCTGCAGTGACTTGAATGCAGGCTCGTCTTGCATCTCCCAAGACGAAAGGATGTCTGAATCCCCTGTAGAGACCACATAGAAAGACCTAGTTCCCCACCTCATGGCGACCGGAGGGCTCACATCCTTTGTAAACTCCAGAGGTACGCGGAGATCAGTGCCTCCAAAGGAGACGATGCCTGACTCCTCGTGAAACTTGATAGGAGTCCCAGGATTCCTGTGGCACGTGGAAAGGGACACTTGGTCTCCCGCCTCAGGTGGAGAGGCGTCCCAATTGCCCTACCAAGCCTCGAGGAGAATCCCGAGTTGTCCCTTGCAACTAGGCAGGAGTCCTGACGTCGCTGAACAAACACGTGGGTGGAAGGGCCATCCCCGTCGTAACTCGAGAATATACCCCAGGTTCATGCCGCAACTCGAGAAAAACCATGAGACTTCCCCCTCGCCGCAAGATGAGGCCCGATTCCCCTGCACTGCGTGCAGAGCAATTCCGTGTTGCACATCACACATGAAAGGAGCCTTGATTTCCTTGATGGCACTCCAGAGAAACACCAAGAACACTGTTTCAAGGCTAGAGGGATCCTGAGGTCACTGTAGCAACACGAAAGAGCTCCGTGGCCAAAAATCAACTCGAGATGAGAGGTTAATCCCTGGCTTCGACTCCAGAGGAATACCACCTTACCACAAGCACCTCAAGAGGTGGCTTCTCTCAGCTCTAGGTATGTGAGAGGGACCCTGAGTTTCCGGCCTCAAGTGGAATGGACACCGCGATGCCCTGACTCGAAATAAGGCCAGATATCCCTGCAGTGACTTGAATGCAGGCTCGTCTTGCATCTCCCAAGACGAAAGGATGTCTGAATCCCCTGTGGAGACCACAGAGAAAGACCTAGTTCCCCACCTCATCGCGACCGGAGGCCTCACATCCTTTGAAAACTCCAGAGGTACGCGGAGATCAGTGCCTCCAAAGGAGACGATGCCTGACTCCTCGTGAAACTTCTTAGGAGTCCCAGGATTCCTGTGGCACGTGGAAAGGAACACTTGGTCTCCCGCTGCAGCTGGAGAGGCGTCCCAATTGCCCTGCCAAGCCTCTAGGAGAATCCCGAGTTGTCCCTCGCAACTAGGCAGGAGTCCTGATGTCGCTGAACAAACACGTGGGTGGAAGGGCCATCCCCGTCGTAACTCGAGAATATACCCCAGGTTCCCGCCGCAACTCGAGAAAAACCATGAGACTTCCCCCTCGCCGCGAGATGAGGCCCGATTCCCCTGCACTGCGTGCAGAGCAATTCCGTGTTGCACATCACACATGAAAGGAGCCTTGATTTCCTTGATGGCACTCCAGAGAAACCCCAAGAACACTGTTTCAAGGCTAGAGGGATCCTGAGGTCACTGTAGCAAGAGGAAAGAGCTCCGTGGACCAAAAATCAACTCGAGATGAGAGGTTAGTCCCTGGCTTCGACTCCAGAGGAATACCACCTTACCACAAGCACCTCAAGAGGAGGCTTCTCTCAGCTCTAGGTATGTGAGAGGCACCCTGAGTTTGCGGCCTCAAGTGGAATGGACACCGCGATGCCCTGACTCGAAATAAGGCCGGATATCCCTGCAGTGACTTGAATGCAGGCTCGTCTTGCATCTCCCAAGACGAAAGGATGGCTGAATCCCCTGTGGAGACCACAGAGAAAGACCTAGTTCCCCACCTCATCGCGACCGGAGGCCTCACATCCTTTGTAAACTCCAGAGGTACGCGGAGATCCTTGCCTCCAAAGGAGACGATGCCTGACTCCTCGTCAAACTTGATAGGAGTCCCAGGTTTCCTGTGGCACGTAGAAAGGTACACTTGGTCTCCCTCCTCAGCTGGAGAGGCGTCCCAATTGCCCTGCCAAGCCTCGAGGAGAATCCCGAGTTGTCCCTCGCAACTAGGCAGGAGTCCTGCCGTCGCTGAACTAACACGTGTGTGGAAGGGCCATCCCCGTCGTAACTCGAGAATATACCCCAGGTTCCCGCCGCAACTCGAGAAAAACCATGAGACTTCCCCCTCGCCGCGAGATGAGGCCCCATTCCCCTGCAGTGCGTGCAGAGCAATTCCGTGTTGCACATCACACATGAAAGGAGCCTTGATTTCCTTGATGGCACTCCAGAGAAACCCCAAGAACACTGTTTCAAGGCTAGAGGGATCCTGAGGTCACTGTAGCAGCACGAAAGAGCTCCGTGGACCAAAAATCAACTCGAGATGAGAGGTTCGTCCCTGGCTTCGACTCCAGAGGAATACCACCTTACCACAAGCACCTCAAGAGGAGGATTCTCTCAGCTCTAGGTATGTGAGAGGGACCCTGAGTGTGCGGCCACAAGTGGAATGGACACCGCAATGCCCTGACTCGAAATAAGGCCGGATATCCCTGCAGTGACTTGAATGCAGGCTCGTCTTGCATCTACCATAACGAAAGGATGTCTGAATCCCCTGTGAAGACCACAGAGAAAGACCTAGTTCCCCACCTCATCGCGACCGGAGGCCTCACATCGTTTGAAACTCCAGAGGTACACGGAGATCAGTGCCTCCCAAGGAGACGATGCCTGACTCCTCGTGAAACTTGATAGGAGTCCCAGGATTGCTGTGGCACGTGGAAAGGGACCCTTGGTCTCCCGCCTCAGCTGGAGAGGCGTCCCAATTGCCTGCCAAGCCTCGAGGAGAATTTCGAGTTGTCCCTCGCAAGTAGGCAGGAGTTCTGACGTCGCTGAACAAACACGTGGGTGGAAGGGCCATCCCCGTCGTAACTCGAGAATATACCCCAGGTTCCCGCCGCAACTCGAGAAAAACCATGAGACTTCCCCCTCGCCGCGAGATGAGGCCCCATTCCCCTGCACTGCGTGCAGAGCAATTCCGTGTTGCACATCACACATGAAAGGAGCCTTGATTTCCTTGATGGCACTCCAGAGAAACCCCAAGAACACTGTTTCAAGGCTAGAGGGATCCTGAGGTCACTGTAGCAGCACGAAAGAGCTCCGTGGACCAAAAATCAACTCGAGATGAGAGGTTAGTCCCTGGCTTCGACTCCAGAGGAATACCACCTTACCACAAGCACCTCAAGAGGAGGATTCTCTCAGCTCTAGGTATGTGAGAGGGACCTTGAGTGTGCGGCCACAAGTGGAATGGACACCGCAATGCCCTGACTCGAAATAAGGCCGGATATCCCTGCAGTGACTTGAATGCAGGCTCGTCTTGCATCTACCATAACGAAAGGATGTCTGAATCCCCTGTGAAGACCACAGAGAAAGACCTAGTTCCCCACCTCATCGCGACCGGAGGCCTCACATCCTTTGAAAACTCCAGAGGTACACGGAGATCAGTGCCTCCCAAGGAGACGATGCCTGACTCCTCGTGAAACTTGATAGGAGTCCCAGGATTGCTGTGGCACATGGAAAGGGACCCTTGGTCTCCCGCCTCAGCTGGAGAGGCGTCCCAATTGCCCTGCGAAGCCTCGAGGAGAATTCCGAATTGTCCCTCGCAAGTAGGCAGGAGTTCTGACGTCGCTGAAGAAACACGTGGGTGGAAGGGCCATCCCCGTCGTAACTCGAGAATATACCCCAGGTTGCCGCCGCAACTCGAGAAAAACCATGAGACTCCCCCCTCGGGGTGAGATGAGGCCAATTCCCCTGCACTGTGTGCAGAGCAATTCCGTGTTGCACATCACACATGAAAGGAGCCTTGATTTCCTTGATGGCACTCCAGAGAAACCCCAAGAACACTGTTTCAAGGCTAGAGGGATCCTGAGGTTACTGTAGCAACATTAAAGAGCTCCGTGGACCAAAAATCAACTCGAGATGAGAGGTTATTCCCTGGCTTCGACTCTAGAGGAATACCACCTTACCACAAGCACCTCAAGAGGAGGCTTCTCTCAGCTCTAGGTATGTGAGAGGGACCCTGAGTTTGCGGCCTCAAGTGGAATGGACACCGCGATGCCCTGACTCGAAATAAGGCCGGATATCCCTGCAGTGACTTGAATGCAGGCTCGTCTTGCATCTCCCAAGACGAAAGGATGTCTGAATCCCCTGTAGAGACCACATAGAAAGACCTAGTTCCCCACCTCATGGCGACCGGAGGGCTCACATCCTTTGTAAACTCCAGAGTTACGCGGAGATCAGTGCCTCCAAAGGAGACGATGCCTGACTCCTCGTGAAACTTGATACGAGTCCCAGGATTCCTGTGGCACGTGGAAAGGGACCCTTGGTCTCCCGCCTCAGCTGGAGAGGCGTCCCAATTGCCCTGCCAAGCCTCGAGGAGAATCCCGAGTTGTCCCTCGCAACTAGGCAGGAGTCCTGACGTCGCTGAACAAACACGTGGGTGGAAGGGCCATCCCCGTCGTAACTCGAGAATATACCCCAGGTTCCCGCCGCAACTCGAGAAAAACCATGAGACTTCCCACTCGCCGCCAGATGAGGCCCGATTCCCCTGCACTGCGTGCAGAGCAATTCCGTGTTGCACATCACACATGAAAGGAGCCTTGATTTCCTTGATGGCACTCCAGAGAAACCCCAAGAACACTGTTTCAAGGCTAGAGGGATCCTGAGGTCACTGTAGCAAGAGGAAAGAGCTCCGTGGACCACAAATCAACTCGAGATGAGAGGTTAGTCCCTGGCTTCGACTCCAGAGGAATACCACCTTACCACAAGCACCTCAAGAGGAGGCTTCTCTCAGCTCTAGGTATGTGAGAGGCACCCTGAGTTTGCGGCCTCAAGTGGAATGGACACCGCGATGCCCTGGCTCGAAATAAGGCCGGATATCCCTGCAGTGACTTGAATGCAGGCTCGTCTTGCATCTCCCAAGACGAAAGGATGTCTGAATCCCCTGTGGAGACCACAGAGAAAGACCTAGTTCCCCACCTCATCGCGACCGGAGGCCTCACATCCTTTGTAAACTCCAGAGGTACGCGGAGATCCTTGCCTCCAAAGGAGACGATGCCTGACTCCTCGTCAAACTTGATAGGAGTCCCAGGTTTCCTGTGGCACGTGGAAAGGGAAACTTGGTCTCCCTCCTCAGCTGGAGAGGCGTCCCAATTGCCCTGCCAAGCCTCGAGGAGAATCCCGAGTTGTCCCTCGCAACTAGGCAGGAGTCCTGCCGTCGCTGAACTAACACGTGTGTGGAAGGGCCATCCCCGTCGTAACTCGAGAATATACCCCAGGTTCCCGCCGCAACTCGAGAAAAACCATGAGACTTCCCCCTCGCCGCGAGATGAGGCCCGATTCCCCTGCACTTTGTGCAGAGCAATTCCGTGTTGCACATCACACATGAAAGGAGCCTTGATTTCCTTGATGGCACACCAGAGAAACCCCAAGAACACTGTTTCAAGGCTAGAGGGATCCTGAGGTCACTGTAGCAGCACGAAAGAGCTCCGTGGACCAAAAATCAACTCGAGATGAGAGGTTCGTCCCTGGCTTCGACTCCAGAGGAATACCACCTTACCACAAGCACCTCAAGAGGAGGATTCTCTCAGCTCTAGGTATGTGAGAGGGACCCTGAGTGTGCGGCCACAAGTGGAATGGACACCGCAATGCCCTGACTCGAAATAAAGCCGGATATCCCTGTAGTGACTTGAATGCAGGCTCGTCTTGCATCTACCATAACGAAAGGATGTCTGAATCCCCTGTGAAGACCACAGAGAAAGACCTAGTTCCCCACCTCATCGCGACCGGAGGCCTCACATCCTTTGAAAACTCCAGAGGTACACGGAGATCAGTGCCTCCCAAGGAGACGATGCCTGACTCCTCGTGAAACTTGATAGGAGTCCCAGGATTGCTGTGGCACGTGGAAAGGGACCCTTGGTCTCCCGCCTCAGCTGGAGAGGCGTCCCAATTGCCCAGCGAAGCCTCGAGGAGAATTCAGAATTGTCCCTCGCCAGTAGGCAGGAGTTCTGACGTCGCTGAACAAACACGTGGGTGGAAGGGCCATCCCCGTCGTAACTCGAGAATATACCCCAGGTTCCCGCCGCAACTCGAGAAAAACCATGAGACTTCCCCCTCGCCGTGAGATGAGGCCGATTCCCCTGCACTGTGTGCAGAGCAATTCCGTGTTGCACATCACACATGAAAGGAGCCTTGATTTCCTTGATGGCACTCCAGAGAAACCCCAAGAAGACTGTTTCAAGGCTAGAGGGATCCTGAGGTCACTGTAGCAACACGAAAGAGCTCCGTGGACCAAAAATCAACTCGAGATGAGAGGTTCGTCCCTGGCTTCGACTCCAGAGGAATACCACCTTACCACAAGCACCTCAAGAGGAGGCTTCTCTCAGCTCTAGCTATGTGAGAGGGACCCTGAGTTTGCGGCCTCAAGTGGAATGGACACCGCGATGCCCTAACTCGGAATAAGGCCGGATATCCCTGCAGTGACTTCAATGCAGGCTCGTCTTGCATCTCCCAAGACGAAAGGATGTCTGAATCCCCTGTGGTGACCACAGAGAAAGACCTAGTTCCCCACCTCATCGCGACCGGAGGCCTCACATCCTTTGAAAACTCCAGAGGTACGCGGAGATCAGTGCCTCCAAAGGAGACGATGCCTGACTCCTCGTGAAACTTGATAGGAGTCCCAGGATTCCTGTGGCACGTGGAAAGGGACCCTTGGTCTCCCGCCTCAGCTGGAGAGGCGTCCCAATTGCCCTGCCAAGCCTGGAGGAGAATCCCGAGTTGTCCCTCGCAACTAGGCAGGAGTCCTGACGTCGCTGAACAAACACGTGGGTGGAAGGGCCATCCCCGTCGTAACTCGAGAATATACCCCAGGTTCCCGCCGCAACTCGAGAAAAACCATGAGACTTCCCCCTCGACGTGAAATGAGGCCCGATTCCCCTGCACTGCCTGCAGAGTAATTCCGTGTTGCACATCACACACGAAAGGAGCCTTGATTTCCTTGATGGCACTCCAGAGAAACCCCAAGAACACTGTTTCAATGCTAGAGGGATGCTGAGGTCACTGTAGCAACACGAAAGAGCTCCATCGACCAAAAATCAACTCGAGATGAGAGGTTAGTCCCTGGCTTCGACTTCAGAGGAACCTTACCACAAGCACCTCAAGAGTAGGCTTCTCTCAGCTCTAGGTATGTGAGAGGGACCCTGAGTTTGCGGCCTCAAGTGGAATGGACACCGCGATGCCCTGACTCGAAATAAGCCCGGATATCCCTGCAGTGACTTGAATGCAGGCTCGTCTTGCATCTCCCAAGACGAAAGGATGTCTGAATCCCCTGTAGAGACCACATAGAAAGACCTAGTTCCCCACCTCATGGCGACCGGAGGGCTCACATCCTTTGTAAACTCCAGAGGTACGCGGAGATCAGTGCCTCCAAAGGAGACGATGCCTGACTCCTCGTGAAACTTGATAGGAGTCCCAGGATTCCTGTGGCACGTGGAAAGGGACACTTGGTCTCCCGCCTCAGGTGGAGAGGCGTCCCAATTGCCCTACCAAGCCTCGAGGAGAATCCCGAGTTGTCCCTTGCAACTAGGCAGGAGTCCTGACGTCGCTGAACAAACACGTGGGTGGAAGGGCCATCCCTGTCGTAACTCGAGAATATACCCCAGGTTCCCGCCGCAACTCGAGAAAAACCATGAGACTTCCCCCTCGCCGCGAGATGAGGCCCGATTCCCCTGCACTGCGTGCAGAGCAATTCCGTGTTGCACATCACACATGAAAGGAGCCTTGATTTCCTTGATGGCACTCCAGAGAAACACCAAGAACACTGTTTCAAGGCTAGAGGGATCCTGAGGTCACTGTAGCAACACGAAAGAGCTCCGTGGCCAAAAATCAACTCGAGATGAGAGCTTAATCCCTGGCTTCGACTCCAGAGGAATACCACCTTACCACAAGCACCTCAAGAGGTGGCTTCTCTCAGCTCTAGGTATGTGAGAGGGACCCTGAGTTTCCGGCCTCAAGTGGAATGGACACCGCAATGCCCTGACTCGAAATAAGGCCTGATATCCCTGCAGTGACTTGAATGCAGGCTCGTCTTGCATCTCCCAAGACGAAAGGATGTCTGAATCCCCTGTGGAGACCACAGAGAAAGACCTAGTTCCCCACCTCATCGCGACCGGAGGCCTCACATCCTTTGAAAATTCCAGAGGTACGCGGAGATCAGTGCCTCCAAAGGAGACGATGCCTGACTCCTCGTGAAACTTCTTAGGAGTCCCAGGATTCCTGTGGCACGTGGAAAGGAACACTTGGTCTCCCGCTGCAGCTGGAGAGGCGTCCCAATTGCCCTGCCAAGCCTCTAGGAGAATCCCGAGTTGTCCCTCGCAACTAGGCAGGAGTCCTGATGTCGCTGAACAAACACGTGGGTGGAAGGGCCATCCCCGTCGTAACTCGAGAATATACCCCAGGTTCCCGCCGCAACTCGAGAAAAACCATGAGACTTCCCCCTCGCCGCGAGATGAGGCCCGATTCCCCTGCACTGCGTGCAGAGCAATTCCGTGTTGCACATCACACATGAAAGGAGACTTGATTTCCTTGATGGCACTCCAGAGAAACCCCAAGAACACTGTTTCAAGACTAGAGGGATCCTGAGGTCACTGTAGCAAGAGGAAAGAGCTCCGTGGACCAAAAATCAACTCGAGATGAGAGGTTAGTCCCTGGCTTCGACTCCAGAGGAATACCACCTTACCACAAGCACCTCAAGAGGAGGCTTCTCTCAGCTCTAGGTATGTGAGAGGCACCCTGAGTTTGCGGCCTCAAGTGGAATGGACACCGCGATGCCCTGACTCGAAATAAGGCCGGATATCCCTGCAGTGACTTGAATGCAGGCTCGTCTTGCATCTCCCAAGACGAAAGGATGTCTGAATCCCCTGTGGAGACCACAGAGAAAGACCTAGTTCCCCACCTCATCGCGACCGGAGGCCTCACATCCTTTGTAAACTCCAGAGGTACGCGGAGATCCTTGCCTCCAAAGGAGACGATGCCTGACTCCTCGTCAAACTTGATAGGAGTCCCAGGTTTCCTGTGGCACGTAGAAAGGGACACTTGGTCTCCCTCCTCAGCTGGAGAGGCGTCCCAATTGCCCTGCCAAGCCTCGAGGAGAATCCCGAGTTGTCCCTCGCAACTAGGCAGGAGTCCTGCCGTCGCTGAACTAACACGTGTGTGGAAGGGCCATCCCCGTCGTAACTCGAGAATATACCCCAGGTTCCCGCCGCAACTCGAGAAAAACCATGAGACTTCCCCGTGGCCGCGAGATGAGGCCTGATTCCCCTGCAGTGCGTGCAGAGCAATTCCGTGTTGCACATCACACATGAAAGGAGCCTTGATTTCCTTGATGGCACTCCAGAGAAACCCCAAGAACACTGTTTCAAGGCTAGAGGGATCCTGAGGTCACTGTAGCAGCACGAAAGAGCTCCGTGGACCAAAAATCAACTCGAGATGAGAGGTTCGTCCCTGGCTTCGACTCCAGAGGAATACCACCTTACCACAAGCACCTCAAGAGGAGGATTCTCTCAGCTCTAGGTATGTGAGAGGGACCCTGAGTGTGCGGCCACAAGTGGAATGGACACCGCAATGCCCTGACTCGAAATAAGGCCCGATATCCCTGCAGTGACTTGAATGCAGGCTCGTCTTGCATCTACCATAACGAAAGGATGTCTGAATCCCCTGTGAAGACCACAGAGAAAGACCTAGTTCCCCACCTCATCGCGACCGGAGGCCTCACATCCTTTGAAAACTCCAGAGGTACACGGAGATCAGTGCCTCCCAAGGAGACGATGCCTGACTCCTCGTGAAACTTGATAGGAGTCCCAGGATTGCTGTGGCACGTGGAAAGGGACCCTTGGTCTCCCGCCTCAGCTGGAGAGGCGTCCCAATTGCCTGCCAAGCCTCGAGGAGAATTTCGAGTTGTCCCTCGCAAGTAGGCAGGAGTTCTGACGTCGCTGAAGAAACACGTGTGTGGAAGGGCCATCCCCGTCGTAACTCGAGAATATACCCCAGGTTCCCGCCGCAACTCGAGAAAAACCATGAGACTTCCCCCTCGACGTGAAATGAGGCCCGATTCCCCTGCACTGCGTGCAGAGCAATTCCGTGTTGCACATCACACACGAAAGGAGCCTTGATTTCCTTGATGGCACTCCAGAGTAACCCCAAGAACACTGTTTCAATGCTAGAGGGATGCTGAGGTCACTGTAGCAACACGAAAGAGCTCCATCGACCAAAAATCAACTCGAGATGAGAGGTTAGTCCCTGGCTTCGACTTCAGAGGAACCTTACCACAAGCACCTCAAGAGTAGGCTTCTCTCAGCTCTAGGTATGTGAGAGGGACCCTGAGTTTGCGGCCTCAAGTGGAATGGACACCGCGATGCCCTGGTTCGAAATAAGGCCGGATATCCCTGCAGTGACTTCAATGCAGGCTCGTCTTGCATCTCCCAAGACGAAAGGATGTCTGAATCCCCTGTGGTGACCACAGAGAAAGACCTAGTTCCCCACCTCATCGCGACCGGAGGCCTCACATCCTTTGAAAACTCCAGAAGTACGCGGAGATCAGTGCCTCCAAAGGAGACGATGCCTGACTCCTCGTGAAACTTGATAGGAGTCCCAGGATTCCTGTGGCACGTGGAAAGGGACCCTTGGTCTCCCGCCTCAGCTGGAGAGGCGTTCAAATTGCCCTGCCAAGCCTGGAGGAGAATCCCGAGTTGTCCCTCGCAGCTAGGCAGGAGTCCTGACGTCGCTGAACAAACACGTGGGTGGAAGGGCCATCCCCGTCGTAACTCGAGAATATACCCCAGGTTCCCGCCGCAACTCGAGAAAAACCATGAGACTTCCCCCTCGACGTGAAATGAGGCCCGATTCCCCTGCACTGCGTGCAGAGCAATTCCGTGTTGCACATCACAGACGAAAGGAGCCTTGATTTCCTTGATGGCACTCCAGAGTAACCCCAAAAACACTGTTTCAATGCTAGAGGGATGCTGAGGTCACTGTAGCAACACGAAAGAGCTCCATCGACCAAAAATCAACTCAAGATGAGAGGTTAGTCCCTGGCTTCGACTTCAGAGGAACCTTACCACAAGCACCTCAAGAGTAGGCTTCTCTCAGCTCTAGGTATGTGAGAGGGACCCTGAGTTTGCGGCCTCAAGTGGAATGGACACCGCGATGCCCTGACTCGAAATAAGGCCGGATATCCCTGCAGTGACTTGAATGCAGGCTCGTCTTGCATCTCCCAAGACGAAAGGATGTCTGAATCCCCTGTGGAGACCACAGAGAAAGACCTAGTTCCCCACCTCATCGCGACCGGAGGCCTCACATCCTTTGTAAATTCCAGAGGTACACGGAGATCCTTGCCTCCAAAGGAGACGATGCCTGACTCCTCGACAAACTTGATAGGAGTCCCAGGTTTCCTGTGGCACGTGGAAAGGGACACTTGGTCTCCCTCCTCAGGTGGAGAGGGGTCCCAATTGCCCTGCCAAGCCTCGAGGAGAATCCCGAGTTGTCCCTCGCAACTAGGCAGGAGTCCTGCCGTCGCTGAACAAACACGTGTGTGGAAGGGCCATCCCCGTCGTAACTCGAGAATATACCCCAGGTTCCCGCCGCAATTCGAGAAAAACCATGAGACTTCCCCCTCGCCGCGAGATGAGGCCCGATTCCCCTGCACTTTGTGCAGAGCAATTCCGTGTTGCACATCACACATGAAAGGAGCCTTGATTTCCTTGATGGCACTCCAGAGAAACCCCAAGAACACTGTTTCAAGGCTAGAGGGATCCTGAGGTCACTGTAGCAGCACGAAAGATCTCCGTGGACCAAAAATCAACTCGAGATGAGAGGTTCGTCCCTGGTTTCGACTCCAGAGGAATACCACCTTACCACAAGCACCTCAAGAGGAGGATTCTCTCAGCTCTAGGTATGTGAGAGGGACCCTGAGTGTGCGGCCACAAGTGGAATGGACACCGCAATGCCCTGACTCGAAATAAGGCCGGATATCCCTGCAGTGACTTGAATGCAGGCTCGTCTTGCATCTACCATAACGAAAGGATGTCTGAATCCCCTGTGAAGACCACAGAGAAAGACCTAGTTCCCACCTCATCGCGACCGGAGGCCTCACATCCTTTGAAAACTCCAGAGGTACACGGAGATCAGTGCCTCCCAAGGAGACGATGCCTGACTCCTCGTGAAACTTGATAGGAGTCCCAGGATTGCTGTGGCACATGGAAAGGGACCCTTGGTCTCCCGCCTCAGCTGGAGAGGCGTCCCAATTGCCCTGCGAAGCCTCGAGGAGAATTCCGAATTGTCCCTCGCAAGTAGGCAGGAGTTCTGACGTCGCTGAAGAAACACGTGGGTGGAAGGGCCATCCCCGTCGTAACTCGAGAATATACCCCAGGTTCCCGCCGCAACTCGAGAAAAACCATGAGACTTCCCACTCGCCGCCAGATGAGGCCCGATTCCCCTGCACTGCGTGCAGAGCAATTCCGTGTTGCACATCACACATGAAAGGAGCCTTGATTTCCTTAATGGCACTCCAGAGAAACCCCAAGAACACTGTTTCAAGGCTAGAGGGATCCTGAGGTCACTGTAGCAAGAGGAAAGAGCTCCGTGGACCAAAAATCAACTCGAGATGAGAGGTTCGTCCCTGGCTTCGACTCCAGAGGAATACCACCTTACCACAAGCACCTCAAGAGGAGGCTTCTCTCAGCTCTAGCTATGTGAGAGGGACCCTGAGTTTGCGGCCTCAAGTGGAATGGACACCGCGATGCCCTAACTCGGAATAAGGCCGGATATCCCTGCAGTGACTTGAATGCAGGCTCGTCTTGCATCTCCCAAGACGAAAGGATGTCTGTATCCCCTGTGGAGACCACAGAGAAAGACCTAGTTCCCCACCTCATCGCGACCGGAGGCCACACATCCTTTGAAAAGTCCAGAGGTACACGGAGATCAGTGCCCTCAAAGGAGACGATGCCTGACTCCTCGTGAAACTTGATAGGACTCCCAGGATTCCTGTGGCACGTGGAAAGGGACACTTGGTCTCCCGCCTCAGGTGGAGAGGCGTCCCAATTGCCCTGCCAAGCCTGGAGGAGAATCCCGAGTTGTCCCTTGCAACTAGGCAGGAGTCCTGACGTCGCTGAACAAGCACGTGTGTGGAAGGGCCATCCCCGTCGTAATTCGAGAATATACCCCAGGTTCCCACCGCAACTCTAGAAAAACCATGAGACTTCCCCCTCGCCGCGAGATGAGGCCCGATTCCCCTGCACTGTGTGCAGAGCAATTCCGTGTTGCACATCACACATGAAAGGAGCCTTGATTTCCTTGATGGCACTCCAGAGAAACCCCAAGAACACTGTTTCAAGGCTAGAGGGATCCTGAGGTTACTGTAGCAACATTAAAGAGCTCCGTGGACCAAAAATCAACTCGAGATGAGAGGTTATTCCCTGGCTTCGACTCCAGAGGAATACCACCTTACCACAAGCACCTCAAGAGGAGGCTTCTCTCAGCTCTAGGTATGTGAGAGGGACCCTGAGTTTGCGGCCTCAAGTGGAATGGACACCGCGATGCCCTGACTCGAAATAAGGCCGGATATCCCTGCAGTGACTTGAATGCAGGCTCGTCTTGCATCTCCCAAGACGAAAGGATGTCCGAATCCCCTGTGGAGACCACATAGAAAGACCTAGTTCCCCACCTCATGGCGACCGGAGGGCTCACATCCTTTGTAAACTCCAGAGGTACGCGGAGATCAGTGCCTCCAAAGGAGACGATGCCTGACTCCTCGTGAAACTTGATAGGAGTCCCAGGATTCCTGTGGCACGTGGAAAGGGACCCTTGGTCTCCCGCCTCAGCTGGAGAGGCGTCCCAATTGCCCTGCCAAGCCTCGAGGAGAATCCCGAGTTGTCCCTCGCAACTAGGCAGGAGTCCTGACGTCGCTGAACAAACACGTGGGTGGAAGGGCCATCCCCGTCGTAACTCGAGAATATACCCCAGGTTCCCGCCGCAACTCGAGAAAAACCATGAGACTTCCCCCTCGCCGCCAGATGAGGCCCGATTCCCCTGCACTGTGTGCAGAGCAATTCCGTGTTGCACATCACACATGAAAGGAGCCTTGATTTCCTTGATGGCACTCCAGAGAAACCCCAAGAACACTGTTTCAAGGCTAGAGGGATCCTGAGGTCACTGTAGCAACATTAAAGAGCTCCGTGGACCAAAAATCAACTCGAGATGAGAGGTTAGTCCCTGGCTTCGACTCCAGAGGAATACCACCTTACCACAAGCACCTCAAGAGGAGGCTTCTCTCAGCTCTAGGTATGTGAGAGGGACCCTGAGTTTGCGGCCTCAAGTGGAATGGACACCGCGATGCCCTGACTCGAAATAAGGCCGGATATCCCTGCAGTGACTTGAATGCAGGCTCGTCTTGCATCTCCCAAGACGAAAGGATGTCTGAATCCCTTGTGGAGACCACAGAGAAAGACCTAGTTCCCCACCTCATCACGACCGGAGGCCTCACATCCTTTGAAAACTCCAGAGTTACGCGGAGATCAGTGCCTCCAAAGGAGACGATGCCTGACTCCTCGTGAAACTTCTTAGGAGTCCCAGGATTCCTGTGGCACGTGGAAAGGAACACTTGGTCTCCCGCTGCAGCTGGAGAGGCGTCCCAATTGCCCTGCCAAGCCTCGAGGAGAATCCCGAGTTGTCCCTCGCAACTAGGCAGGAGTCCTGCCGTCGCTGAACTAACACGTGTGTGGAAGGGCCATCCCCGTCGTAACTCGAGAATATACCCCAGGTTCCCGCCGCAACTCGAGAAAAACCATGAGACTTCCCCCTTGCCGCGAGATGAGGCCCGATTCCCCTGCACTGCGTGCAGAGCAATTCCGTGTTGCACATCACACATGAAAGGAGCCTTGATTTCCTTGATGGCACTCCAGAGAAACCCCAAGAACACTGTTTCAAGGCTAGAGGGATCCTGAGGTCACTGTAGCAGCACGAAAGAGCTCCGTGGACCAAAAATCAACTCGAGATGAGAGGTTCGTCCCTGGCTTCGACTCCAGAGGAATACCACCTTACCACAAGCACCTCAAGAGGAGGATTCTCTCAGCTCTAGGTATGTGAGAGGGACCCTGAGTGTGCGGCCACAAGTGGAATGGACACCGCAATGCCCTGACTCGAAATAAGGCCGGATATCCCTGCAGTGACTTGAATGCAGGCTCGTCTTGCATCTCCCAAGACGAAAGGATGTCCGAATCCCCTGTGGAGACCACAGAGAAAGACCTAGTTCCCCACCTCATCGCGACCGGAGGCCTCACATCCTTTGAAAACTCCAGAGGTACACGGAGATCAGTGCCTCCCAAGGAGACGATGCCTGACTCCTCGTGAAACTTGATACGAGTCCCAGGATTGCTGTGGCACGTGGAAAGGGACCCTTGGTCTCCCGCCTCAGCTAGAGAGGCGTCCCAATTGCCCTGCCAAGCCTGGAGGAGAAAACCGAGTTGTCCCTCGCAACTAGGCAGGAGTCCTGACGTCGCTGAAGAAACACGTGGGTGGAAGGGCCATCCCCGTCGTAACTCGAGAATATACCCCAGGTTCCCGCCGCAACTCGAGAAAAACCATGAGACTTCCCCCTCGACGTGAAATGAGGCCCGATTCCCCTGCACTGCCTGCAGAGTAATTCCGTGTTGCACATCACACACGAAAGGAGCCTTGATTTCCTTGATGGCACTCCAGAGAAACCCCAAGAACACTGTTTCAATGCTAGAGGGATGCTGAGGTCACTGTAGCAACACGAAAGAGCTCCATCGACCAAAAATCAACTCAAGATGAGAGGTTAGTCCCTGGCTTCGACTTCAGAGGAACCTTACCACAAGCACCTCAAGAGTAGGCTTCTCTCAGCTCTAGGTATGTGAGAGGGACCCTGAGTTTGCGGCCTCAAGTGGAATGGACACCGCGATGTCCTGACTCGAAATAAGGCCGGATATCCCTGCAGTGACTTAAATGCAGGCTCGTCTTGCATCTCCCAAGACGAAAGGATGTCTGAATCCCCTGTGGAGACCACAGAGAAAGACCTAGTTCCCCATCTCATGGCGACCGGAGGGCTCACATCCTTTGTAAACTCCAGAGGTACGCGGAGATCAGTGCCTCCAAAGGAGACGATGCCTGACTCCTCGTGAAAATTGATAGGAGTCCCAGGATTCCTGTGGCACGTGGAAAGGGACACTTGGTCTCCCGCCTCAGCTGGAGAGGCGTCCCAATTGCCCTGCCAAGCCTCGAGGAGAATCCCGAGTTGTCCCTCGCAACTAGGCAGGAGTCCTGACGTCGCTGAACAAACACGTGGGTGGAAGGGCCATCCCCGTCGTAACTCGAGAATATACCCCAGGTTCCCGCCGCAACTCGAGAAAAAACATGAGACTTCCCACTCGCCGCCAGATGAGGCCCGATTGCCCTGCACTGCGTGCAGAGCAATTCCGTGTTGCACATCACACATGAAAGGAGCCTTGATTTCCTTGATGGCACTCCAGAGAAACCTCAAGAACACGGTTTCAAGGCTAGAGGGATCCTGAGGTCACTGTAGCAACACGAAAGAGCTCCGTGGACCAAAAATCAACTCGAGATGAGTGGTTCGTCCCTGGCTTCGACTCCAGAGGAATACCACCTTACCACAAGCACCTCAAGAGGAGGCTTCTCTCAGCTCTAGCTATGTGAGAGGGACCCTGAGTTTGCGGCCTCAAGTGGAATGGACACCGCGATGCCCTAACTCGGAATAAGGCCGGATATCCCTGCAGTGACTTGAATGCAGGCTCGTCTTGCATCTCCCAAGACGAAAGGATGTCTGAATCCCCTGTGGAGACCACAGAGAAAGACCTAGTTCCCCACCTCATCGCGACCGGAGGCCACACATCCTTTGAAAAGTCCAGAGGTACACGGAGATCAGTGCCTCCAAAGGAGACGATGCCTGACTCCTCGTGAAACTTGATAGGACTCCCAGGATTCCTGTGGCACGTGGAAAGGGACACTTGGTCTCCCGCCTCAGGTGGAGAGGCGTCCCAATTGCCCTGCCAAGCTTCGAGTAGAATCCCGAGTTGTCCCTCGCAACTAGGCAGGAGTCCTGCCGTCGCTGAACAAACACGTGGGTGGAAGGGCCATCCCCGTCGTAACTCGAGAATATACCCCAGGTTCACACAGCAACTCGAGAAAAACCATGAGACTTCCCCCTCGCCGAAAAATGAGGCCCGATACCGTGCACTGCGTGCAGAGCAATTCCCTGTTGCACATCACACATGAAAGGAGCCTTGATTTCCTTGATGGCACTCCAGAGAAACACCAAGAACACTGTTTCAAGGCTAGAGGGATCCTGAGGTCACTGTAGCAACACGAAAGAGCTCCATGGACCAAAAATCAACTCGAGATGAGAGGTTAGTCCCTGGCTTCGACTCCAGAGGAATACCACCTTACCACAAGCACCTCAAGAGGAGGCTTCTCTCAGCTCTAGGTATGTGAGAGGGACCCTGAGTTTGCGGCCTCAAGTGGAATGGACACCGCGATGCCCTGGCTCGAAATAAGGCCGGATATCCCTGCAGTGACTTGAATGCAGGCTCGTCTTGCATCTCCCAAGACGAAAGGATGTCTGAATCCCCTGTGGAGACCACAGAGAAAGACCTAGTTCCCCACCTCATCGCGACCGGAGGCCTCACATCCTTTGAAAACTCCAGAGGTACGCGGAGATCAGTGCCTCCAAAGGAGACGATGCCTGACTCCTCGTGAAACTTGATAGGAGTCCCAGGATTCCTGTGGCACATGGAAAGGGACCCTTGGTCTCCCGCCTCAGCTAGAGAGGCGTCCCAATTGCCCTGCCAAGCCTCGAGGAGAATCCCGAGTTGTCCCTCGCAACTAGGCAGGAGTCCTGACGTCGCTGAACAAACACGTGGGTGGAAGGGCCATCCCCGTCGTAACTCGAGAATATACCCCAGGTTCCCGCCGCAACTCGAGAAAAACCATGAGACTTCCCCCTCGACGTGAAATGAGGCCCGATTCCCCTGCACTGCGTGCAGAGCAATTCCGTGTTGCACATCACACACGAAAGGAGCCTTGATTTCCTTGATGGCACTCCAGAGAAACCCCAAGAACACTGTTTCAATGCTAGAGGGATGCTGAGGTCACTGTACCAACACGAAAGAGCTCCGTGGACCAAAAATCAACTCGAGATGAGAGGTTAGTCCCTGGCTTCGACTTCAGAGGAACCTTACCACAAGCACCTCAAGAGTAGGCTTCTCTCAGCTCTAGGTATGTGAGAGGGACCCTGAGTTTGCGGCCTCAAGTGGAATGGACACCGCGATGCCCTGACTCGAAATAAGGCCGCATATCCCTGCAGTGACTTGAATGCAGGCTCGTCTTGCATCTCCCAAGACGAAAGGATGTCTGAATCCCCTGTAGAGACCACATAGAAAGACCTAGTTCCCCACCTCATGGCGACCGGAGGGCTCACATCCTTTGTAAACTCCAGAGGTACGCGGAGATCAGTGCCTCCAAAGGAGACGATGCCTGACTCCTCGTGAAACTTGATAGGAGTCCCAGGATTCCTGTGGCACGTGGAAAGGGACCCTTGGTCTCCCGCCTCAGCTGGAGAGGTGTCCCAATTGCCCTGCCAAGCCTCGAGGAGAATCCCGAGTTGTCCCTCGCAACTAGGCAGGAGTCCTGACGTCGCTGAACAAACACGTGGGTGGAAGGGACATCCCCGTCGTAACTCGAGAATATACCCCAGGTTCCCGCCGCAACTCGAGAAAAACCATGAGACTTCCCACTCGCCGCCAGATGAGGCCCGATTGCCCTGCACTGCGTGCAGAGCAATTCCGTGTTGCACATCACACATGAAAGGAGCCTTGATTTCCTTGATGGCACTCCAGAGAAACCCCAAGAACACTGTTTCAAGGCTAGAGGGATCCTGAGGTCACTGTAGCAACACGAAAGAGCTCCGTGGACCAAAAATCAACTCGAGATGAGAGGTTCGTCCCTGGCTTCGACTCCAGAGGAATACCACCTTACCACAAGCACCTCAAGAGGAGGCTTCTCTCAGCTCTAGCTATGTGAGAGGGACCCTGAGTTTGCGGCCTCAAGTGGAATGGACACCGCGATGCCCTAACTCGGAATAAGGCCGGATATCCCTGCAGTGACTTGAATGCAGGCTCGTCTTGCATCTCCCAAGACGAAAGGATGTCTGAATCCCCTGTGGAGACCACAGAGAAAGACCTAGTTCCCCACCTCATAGTGACCGGAGGCCTCACATCCTTTGAAAACTCCAGAGGTACGCGGAGATCAGTGCCTCCAAAGGAGACGATGCCTGACTCCTCGTGAAACTTGATAGGAGTCCCAGGATTCCTGTGGCACGTGGAAAGGGACACTTGGTCTCCCGCCTCAGGTGGAGAGGCGTCCCAATTGCCCTGCCAAGCCTGGAGGAGAATCCCGAGTTGTCCCTTGCAACTAGGCAGGAGTCCTGACGTCGCTGAACAAGCACGTGTGTGGAAGGGCCATCCCCGTCGTAATTCGAGAATATACCCCAGGTTCCCACCGCAACTCGAGAAAAACCATGAGACTTCCCCCTCGCCGTGAGATGAGGCCCGATTGCCCTGCACTGTGTGCAGAGCAATTCCGTGTTGCACATCACACATGAAAGGAGCCTTGATTTCCTTGATGGCACTCCAGAGAAACCCCAAGAACACTGTTTCAAGGCTAGAGGGATCCTGAGGTTACTGTAGCAACATTAAAGAGCTCCGTGGACCAAAAATCAACTCGAGATGAGAGGTTAGTCCCTGGCTTCGACTCCAGAGGAATACCACCTTACCACAAGCACCTCAAGAGGAGGCTTCTCTCAGCTCTAGGTATGTGAGAGGGACCCTGAGTTTGCGGCCTCAAGTGGAATGGACACCGCGATGCCCTGACTCGAAATAAGGCCGGATATCCCTGCAGTGACTTGAATGCAGGCTCGTCTTGCATCTCCCAAGACGAAAGGATGTCTGAATCCCTTGTGGAGACCACAGAGAAAGACCAAGTTCCCCACCTCATCACGACCGGAGGCCTCACATCCTTTGAAAACTCCAGAGTTACGCGGAGATCAGTGCCTCCAAAGGAGACGATGCCTGACTCCTCGGGAAACTTGATAGGAGTCCCAGGATTCCTGTGGCACGTGGAAAGGGACCCTTGGTCTCCCGCCTCACCTGGAAAGGCGTCCCAATTGCCCTGCCAAGCCTCGAGGAGAATCCCGAATTGTCCCTCGCTACTAGGCAGCAGTCCTGACGTCGCTGAACAAACACGTGTGTGGAAGGGCCATCCCCGTCGTAACTCGAGAATATACCCCAGGTTCCCGCCGCAACTCGAGAAAAACCATGAGACTTCCCCCTCGCCGCGAGATGAGGCCCGATTCCCCTGCACTGCGTGCAGAGCAATTCCGTGTTGCACATCACACATGAAAGGAGCCTTGATTTCCTTGATGGCACTCCAGAGAAACACCAAGAACACTGTTTCAAGGCTAGAGGGATCCTGAGGTCACTGTAGCAACACGAAAGAGCTCCGTGGCCAAAAATCAACTCGAGATGAGAGGTTATTCCCTGGCTTCGACTCCAGAGGATTACCACCTTACCACAAGCACCTAAAGAGGTGGCTTCTCTCAGCTCTAGCTATGTGAGAGGGACCCTGAGTTTCCGGCCTCAAGTGGAATGGACACCGCAATGCCCTGACTCGAAATAAGGCCGGATATCCCTGCAGTGACTTGAATGCAGGCTCGTCTTGCATCTCCCAAGACGAAAGGATGTCTGAATCCCCTGTGGAGACCACAGAGAAAGACCTAGTTCCCCACCTCATCGCGACCGGAGGCCTCACATCCTTTGAAAACTCCAGAGGTACGCGGAGATCAGTGCCTCCAAAGGAGACGATGCCTGACTCCTCGTGAAACTTCTTAGGAGTCCCAGGATTCCTGTGGCACGTGGAAAGGGACCCTTGGTATCCCGCCTCAGCTGGAGAGGCGTCCCAATTGCCCTGCCAAGCCTCGAGGAGAATCCCGAGTTGTCCCTCGCAACTAGGCAGGAGTCCTGACGTCGCTGAACAAACAGGTGGGTGGAAGGGCCATTCCCGTCGTAACTCGAGAATATACCCCAGGTTCCCGCCGCAACTCGAGAAAAACCATGAGACTTCCCCCTCGACGTGAAATGAGGCCCGATTCCCCTGCACTGCCTGCAGAGCAATTCCGTGTTGCACATCACACACGAAAGGAGCCTTGATTTCCTTGATGGCACTCCAGAGAAACCCCAAGAACACTGTTTCAATGCTAGAGGGATGCTGAGGTCACTGTAGCAACACGAAAGAGCTCCATCGACCAAAAATCAACTCGAGATGAGAGGTTAGTCCCTGGCTTCGACTTCAGAGGAACCTTACCACAAGCACCTCAAGAGTAGGCTTCTCTCAGCTCTAGGTATGTGAGAGGGACCCTGAGTTTGCGGCCTCAAGTGGAATGGACACCGCGATGCCCTGACTCGAAATAAGGCCGGATATCCCTGCAGTGACTTGAATGCAGGCTCGTCTTGCATCTCCCAAGACGAAAGGATGTCTGAATCCCCTGTAGAGACCACATAGAAAGACCTAGTTCCCCACCTCATGGCGACCGGAGGGCTCACATCCTTTGTAAACTCCAGAGGTACGCGGAGATCAGTGCCTCCAAAGGAGACGATGCCTGACTCCTCGTGAAACTTGATAGGAGTCCCAGGATTCATGTGGCACGTGGAAAGGGACACTTGGTCTCCCGCCTCAGCTGGAGAGGTGTCCCAATTGCCCTGCCAAGCCTCGAGGAGAATCCCGAGTTGTCCCTCGCAACTAGGCAGGAGTCCTGACGTCGCTGAACAAACACGTGGGTGGAAGGGCCATCCCCGTCGTAACTCGAGAATATACCCCAGGTTCCCGCCGCAACTCGAGAAAAACCATGAGACTTCCCACTCGCCGCCAGATGAGGCCCGATTGCCCTGCACTGCGTGCAGAGCAATTCCGTGTTGCACATCACACATGAAAGGAGCCTTGATTTCCTTGATGGCACTCCAGAGAAAGACCAAGAACACTGTTTCAAGGCTAGAGGGATCCTGAGGTCACTGTAGCAACACGAAAGAGCTCCGTGGACCAAAAATCAACTCGAGATGAGAGGTTCGTCCCTGGCTTCGACTCCAGAGGAATACCACCTTACCACAAGCACCTCAAGAGGAGGCTTCTCTCAGCTCTAGCTATGTGAGAGGGACCCTGAGTTTGCGGCCTCAAGTGGAATGGACACCGCGATGCCCTAACTCGGAATAAGGCCGGATATCCCTGCAGTGACTTGAATGCAGGCTCGTCTTGCATCTCCCAAGACGAAAGGATGTCTGAATCCCCTGTGGAGACCACAGAGAAAGACCTAGTTCCCCACCTCATTGCGACCGGAGGCCACACATCCTTTGAAAAGTCCAGAGGTACACGGAGATCAGTGCCTCCAAAGGAGACGATGCCTGACTCCTCGTGAAACTTGATAGGACTTCCAGGATTCCTGTGGCACGTGGAAAGGGACACTTGGTCTCCCGCCTCAGCTGGAGAGGCGTCCCAATTGCCCTGCCAAGCCTGGAGGAGAATCCCGAGTTGTCCCTTGCAACTAGGCAGGAGTCCTGACGTCGCTGAACAAGCACGTGTGTGGAAGGGCCATCCCCGTCGTAATTCGAGAATATACCCCAGGTTCCCACCGCAACTCGAGAAAAACCATGAGACTTCCCCCTCGCCGCGAGATGAGGCCCGATTCCCCTGCACTGTGTGCAGAGCAATTCCGTGTTGCACATCACACATGAAAGGAGCCTTGATTTCCTTGATGGCACTCCAGAGAAACCCCAAGAACACTGTTTCAAGGCTAGAGGGATCCTGAGGTTACTGTAGCAACACTAAAGAGCTCCGTGGACCAAAAATCAACTCGAGATGAGAGGTTAGTCCCTGGCTTCGACTCCAGAGGAATACCACCTTACCACAAGCACCTCAAGAGGAGGCTTCTCTCAGCTCTAGGTATGTGAGAGGGACCCTGAGTTTGCGGCCTCAAGTGGAATGGACACCGCGATGCCCTGACTCGAAATAAGGCCGGATATCCCTGCAGTGACTTGAATGCAGGCTCGTCTTGCATCTCCCAAGACGAAAGGATGTCTGAATCCCTTGTGGAGACCACAGAGAAAGACCAAGTTCCCCACCTCATCACGACCGGAGGCCTCACATCCTTTGAAAACTCCAGAGTTACGCGGAGATCAGTGCCTCCAAAGGAGACGATGCCTGACTCCTCGTGAAACTTGATAGGAGTCCAAGGATTCCTGTGGCACGTGGAAAGGGACCCTTGGTCTCCCGCCTCACCTTTAAAGGCGTCCCAATTGCCCTGCCAAGCCTCGAGGAGAATCCCGAATTGTCCCTCGCTACTAGGCAGCAGTCCTGACGTCGCTGAACAAACACGTGTGTGGAAGGGCCATCCCCGTCGTAACTCGAGAATATACCCCAGGTTCCCACCGCAACTCGAGAAAAACCATGAGACTTCCCCCTCGCCGCGAGATGAGGCCCGATTCCCCTGCACTGCGTGCAGAGCAATTCCGTGTTGCACATCACACATGAAAGGAGCCTTGATTTCCTTGATGGCACTCCAGAGAAACACCAAGAACACTGTTTCAAGGCTAGAGGGATCCTGAGGTCACTGTAGCAACACGAAAGAGCTCCGTGGCCAAAAATCAACTCGAGATGAGAGGTTAATCCCTGGCTTCGACTCCAGAGGAATACCACCTTACCACAAGCACCTAAAGAGGTGGCTTCTCTCAGCTCTAGCTATGTGAGAGGGACCCTGAGTTTCCGGCCTCAAGTGGAATGGACACCGCAATGCCCTGACTCGAAATAAGGCCGGATATCCCTGCAGTGACTTGAATGCAGGCTCGTCTTGCATCTCCCAAGACGAAAGGATGTCTGAATAACCTGTGGAGACCACAGAGAAAGAACTAGTTCCCCACCTCATCGCGACCGGAGGCCTCACATCCTTTGAAAACTCCAGAGGTACGCGGAGATCAGTGCCTCCAAAGGAGACGATGCCTGACTCCTCGTGAAACTTCTTAGGAGTCCCAGGATTCCTGTGGCACGTGGAAAGGGACCCTTGGTCTCCCGCCTCAGCTGGAGAGGCGTCCCAATTGCCCTGCCAAGCCTGGAGGAGAATCCCGAGTTGTCCCTCGCAACTAGGCAGGAGTCCTGACGTCGCTGAACAAAGAAGTGGTTGGAAGGGCCATCCCCGTCGTAACTCGAGAATATATCCCAGGTTCCCGCCGCAACTCGAGAAAAACCATGAGACTTCCCCCTCGACGTGAAATGAGGCCCGATTCCCCTGCACTGCCTGCAGAGCAATTCCGTGTTGCACATCACACACGAAAGGAGCCTTGATTTCCTTGATGGCACTCCAGAGAAACCCCAAGAACACTGTTTCAATGCTAGAGGGATGCTGAGGTCACTGTAGCAACACGAAAGAGCTCCATCGACCAAAAATCAACTCGAGATGAGAGGTTAGTCCCTGGCTTCGACTTCAGAGGAACCTTACCACAAGCACCTCAAGAGTAGGCTTCTCTCAGCTCTAGGTATGTGAGAGGGACCCTGAGTTTGCGGCCTCAAGTGGAATGGACACCGCGATGCCCTGACTCGAAATAAGGCCGGATATCCCTGCAGTGACTTGAATGCAGGCTCGTCTTGCATCTCCCAAGACGAAAGGATGTCTGAATCCCCTGTAGAGACCACAGAGAAAGACCTAGTTCCCCACCTCATGGCGACCGGAGGGCTCACATCCTTTGTAAACTCCAGAGGTACGCGGAGATCAGTGCCTCCAAAGGAGACGATGCCTGACTCCTCGTGAAACTTCTTAGGAGTCCCAGGATTCCTGTGGCACGTGGAAAGGGACCCTTGGTCTCCCGCCTCAGCTGGAGAGGCGTCCCAATTGCCCTGCCAAGCCTCGAGGAGAATCCCGAGTTGTCCCTCGCGACTAGGCAGGAGTCCTGATGTCGCTGAACAAACACGTGTGTGGAAGGGCCATCCCCGTCGTAACTCGAGAATATACCCCAGGTTCCCGCCGCAACTCGAGAAAAACCATGAGACTTCCCACTCGCCGCCAGATGAGGCCCGATTCCCCTGCACTGCGTGCAGAGCAATTCCGTGTTGCACATCACACATGAAAGGAGCCTTGATTTCCTTGATGGCACTCCAGAGAAACCCCAAGAACACTGTTTCAAGCCTAGAGGGATCCTGAGGTCACTGTAGCAACACGAAAGAGCTCCGTGGACCAAAAATCAACTCGAGATGAGAGGTTCGTCCCTGGCTTCGACTCCAGAGGAATACCACCTTACCACAAGCACCTCAAGAGGAGGCTTCTCTCAGCTCTAGCTATGTGAGAGGGACCCTGAGTTTGCGGCCTCAAGTGGAATGGACACCGCGATGCCCTGACTCGGAATAAGGCCGGATATCCCTGCAGTGACTTGAATGCAGGCTCGTCTTGCATCTCCCAAGACGAAAGGATGTCTGAATCCCCTGTGGAGACCACAGAGAAAGACCTAGTTCCCCACCTCATCGCGACCGGAGGCCACACATCCTTTGAAAAGTCCAGAGGTACACGGAGATCAGTGCCTCCAAAGGAGACGATGACTGACTCCTCGTGAAACTTGATAGGACTCCCAGGATTCCTGTGGCACGTGGAAAGGGACCCTTGGTCTCCCGTCTCAGGTGGAGAGGCGTCCCAATTGCCCTGCCAAGCTTCGAGTAGAATCCCGAGTTGTCCCTTGCAACTAGGCAGGAGTCCTGACGTCGCTGAACAAGCACGTGTGTGGAAGGGCCATCCCCGTCGTAATTCGAGAATATACCCCAGGTTCCCACCGCAACTCGAGAAAAACCATGAGACTTCCCCCTCGCCGCGAGATGAGGCCCGATTCCCCTGCACTGTGTGCAGAGCAATTCCGTGTTGCACATCACACATGAAAGGAGCCTTGATTTCCTTGATGGCACTCCAGAGAAACCCCAAGAACACTGTTTCAAGGCTAGAGGGATCCTGAGGTCACTGTAGCAACATTAAAGAGCTCCGTGGACCAAAAATCAACTCGAGATGAGAGGTTAGTCCCTGGCTTCGACTCCAGAGGAATACCACCTTTCCACAAGCACCTCAAGAGGAAGCTTCTCTCAGCTCTAGGTATGTGAGAGGGACCCTGAGTTTGCGGCCTCAAGTGGAATGGACACCGCGATGCCCTGACTCGAAATAAGGCCGGATATCCCTGCAGTGACTTGAATGCAGGCTCGTTTTGCATCTCCCAAGACGAAAGGATGTCTGAATCCCTTGTGGAGACCACAGAGAAAGACCTAGTTCCCCACCTCATCACGACCGGAGGCCTCACATCCTTTGAAAACTCCAGAGTTATGCGGAGATCAGTGCCTCCAAAGGAGACGATGCCTGACTCCTCGTGAAACTTGATAGGAGTCCCAGGATTCCTGTGGCACGTGGAAAGGGACCCTTGGTCTCCCGCCTCACCTGGAAATGCGTCCCAATTGCCCTGCCAAGCCTCGAGGAGAATCCCGAATTGTCCCTCGCTACTAGGCAGCAGTCCTGACGTCGCTGAACAAACACGTGTGTGGAAGGGCCATCCCCGTCGTAACTCGAGAATATACCCCAGGTTCCCGCCGCAACTCGAGAAAAACCATGAGACTTCCCCCTCGCCGCGAGATGAGGCCCGATTCCCATGCACTGCGTGCAGAGCAATTCCGTGTTGCACATCACACATGAAAGGAGCCTTGATTTCCTTGATGGCACTCCAGAGAAACCCCAAGAACACTGTTTCAAGGCTAGAGGGATCCTGAGGTCACTGTAGCAACACGAAAGAGCTCCATGGACCAAAAATCAACTCGAGATTAGAGGTTAATCCCTGGCTTCGACTCCAGAGGAACCTAACCACAAGCACCTCAAGAGAAGGCTTCTCTCAGCTCTAGGTATGTGAGAGGGACCCTGAGTTTGCGGCCTCAAGTGGAATGGACACCGCGATGCCCTGACTCGAAATAAGGCCGGATATCCCTGCAGTGACTTGAATGCAGGCTCGTCTTGCATCTCCCAAGACGAAAGGATGTCTGAATCCCCTGTGGAGACCACATAGAAAGACGTAGTTCCCCACCTCATGGCGACCGGAGGGCTCACATCCTTTGTAAACTCCAGAGGTACGCGGAGATCAGTGCCTCCAAAGGAGACGATGCCTGACTCCTCGTGAAACTTGATAGGAGTCCCAGGATTCCTGTGGCACGTGGAAAGGGACACTTGGTCTCCCGCCTCAGCTGGAGAGGCGTCCCAATTGCCCTGCCAAGCCTCGAGGAGAATCCCGAGTTGTCCCTCGCAACTAGGCAGGAGTCCTGACGTCGCTGAACAAACACGTGGGTGGAAGGGCCATCCCCGTCGTAACTCGAGAATATACCCCAGGTTCCCGCCGCAACTCGAGAAAAACCATGAGACTTCCCACTCGCCGCCAGATGAGGCCCGATTCCCCTGCACTGCGTGCAGAGCAATTCCGTGTTGCACATCACACATGAAAGGAGCCTTGATTTCCTTGATGGCACGCCAGAGAAAGCCCAAGAACACTGTTTCAAGGCTAGAGGGATCCTGAGGTCACTGTAGCAACACGAAAGAGCTCCGTGGACCAAAAATCAACTCGAGATGAGAGGTTCGTCCCTGGCTTCGACTCCAGAGGAATACCACCTTACCACAAGCACCTCAAGAGGAGGCTTCTCTCAGCTCTAGGTATGTGAGAGGGACCCTGAGTTTGCGGCCTCAAGTGGAATGGACACCGCGATGCCCTAACTCGGAATAAGGCCGGATATCCCTGCAGTGACTTGAATGCAGGCTCGTCTTGCATCTCCCAAGACGAAAGGATGTCTGAATCCCCTGTGGAGACCACAGAGAAAGACCTAGTTCCCCACCTCATCGCGACCGGAGGCCACACATCCTTTGAAAAGTCCAGAGGTACACGGAGATCAGTGCCTCCAAAGGAGACGATGCCTGACTCCTCGTGAAACTTGATAGGACTCCCAGGATTCCTGTGGCACGTGGAAAGGGACCCTTGGTCTCCCGCCTCAGCTGGAGAGGCGTCCCAATTGCCCTGCCAAGCTTCGAGTAGAATCCCGAGTTGTCCCTCGCAACTAGGCAGGAGTCCTGCCGTCGCTGAACAAACACGTGGGTGGAAGGGCCATCCCCGTCGTAACTCGAGAATATACCCCAAGTTCCCGCCGCAACTCGAGAAAAACCATGAGACTTCCACCTCGCCGCGAGATGAGGCCCGATTCCGCTGCACTGCGTGCAGAGCAATTCCGTGTTGCACATCACACATGAAAGGAGCCTTGATTTCCTTGATGGCACTCCAGAGAAACCCCAAGAACACTGTTTCAAGGCTAGAGGGATCCTGAGGTCACTGTAGCAACACGAAAGAGCTCCATGGACCAAAAATCAACTCGAGATGAGAGGTTAGTCCCTGGCTTCGACTCCAGAGGAATACCACCTTACCACAAGCACCTCAAGAGGAGGCTTCTCTCAGCTCTAGGTATGTGAGAGGGACCCTGAGTTTGCGGCCTCAAGTGGAATGGACACCGCGATGCCCTGGCTCGAAATAAGGCCGGATATCCCTGCAGTGACTTGAATGCAGGCTCGTCTTGCATCTCCCAAGACGAAAGGATGTCTGAATCCCCTGTGGAGACCACAGAGAAAGACCTAGTTCCCCACCTCATGGCGACCGGAGGGCTCACATCCTTTGTAAACTCCAGAGGTACGCGGAGATCAGTGCCTCCAAAGGAGACGATGCCTGACTCCTCGTGAAACTTCTTAGGAGTCCCAGGATTCCTGTGGCACGTGGAAAGGGACCCTTGGTCTCCCGCCTCAGCTGGAGAGGCGTCCCAATTGCCCTGCCAAGCCTCGAGGAGAATCCCGAGTTGTCCCTCGCAACTAGGCAGGAGTCCTGACGTCGCTGAACAAACACGTGTGTGGAAGGGCCATCCCCGTCGTAACTCGAGAATATACCCCAGGTTCCCGCCGCAACTCGAGAAAAACCATGAGACTTCCCACTCGCCGCCAGATGAGGCCCGATTCCCCTGCACTGCGTGCAGAGCAATTCCGTGTTGCACATCACACATGAAAGGAGCCTTGATTTCCTTGATGGCACTCCAGAGAAACCCCAAGAACACTGTTTCAAGCCTAGAGGGATCCTGAGGTCACTGTAGCAACACGAAAGAGCTCCGTGGACCAAAAATCAACTCGAGATGAGAGGTTCGTCCCTGGCTTCGACTCCAGAGGAATACCACCTTACCACAAGCACCTCAAGAGGAGGCTTCTCTCAGCTCTAGCTATGTGAGAGGGACCCTGAGTTTGCGGCCTCAAGTGGAATGGACACCGCGATGCCCTAACTCGGAATAAGGCCGGATATCCCTGCAGTGACTTGAATGCAGGCTCGTCTTGCATCTCCCAAGACGAAAGGATGTCTGAATCCCCTGTGGAGACCACAGAGAAAGACCTAGTTCCCCACCTCATCGCGACCGGAGGCCACACATCCTTTGAAAAGTCCAGAGGTACACGGAGATCAGTGCCTCCAAAGGAGACGATGCCTGACTCCTCGTGAAACTTGATAGGACTCCCAGGATTCCTGTGGCACGTGGAAAGGGACACTTGGTCTCCCGCCTCAGGTGGAGAGGCGTCCCAATTGCCCTGCCAAGCCTGGAGGAGAATCCCGAGTTGTCCCTTGCAACTAGGCAGGAGTCCTGACGTCGCTGAACAAGCACGTGTGTGGAAGGGCCATCCCGGTCGTAACTCGAGAATATACCCCAGGTTCCCACCGCAACTCGAGAAAAACCATGAGACTTCCCCCTCGCGCGAGATGAGGCCCGATTCCCCTGCACTGTGTGCAGAGCAATTCCGTGTTGCACATCACACATGAAAGGAGCCTTGATTTCCTTGATGGCACTCCAGAGAAACCCCAAGAACACTGTTTCAAGGCTAGAGGGATCCTGAGGTCACTGTAGCAACATTAAAGAGCTCCGTGGACCAAAAATCAACTCGAGATGAGAGGTTAGTCCCTGGCTTCGACTCCAGAGGAATACCACCTTACCACAAGCACCTCAAGAGGAGGCTTCTCTCAGCTCTAGCTATGTGAGAGGGACCCTGAGTTTGCGGCCTCAAGTGGAATGGACACCGCGATGCCCTGACTCGAAATAAGGCCGGATATCCCTGCAGTGACTTGAATGCAGGCTCGTCTTGCATCTCCCAAGACTAAAGGATGTCTGAATCCCTTGTGGAGACCACAGAGAAAGACCTAGTTCCCCACCTCATCACGACCGGAGGCCTCACATCCTTTGAAAACTCCAGAGTTATGCGGCGATCAGTGCCTCCAAAGGAGACGATGCCTGACTCCTCGTGAAACTTGATAGGAGTCCCAGGATTCCTGTGGCACGTGGAAAGGGACCCTTGGTCTCCCGCCTCACCTGGAAATGCGTCCCAATTGCCCTGCCAAGCCTCGAGGAGAATCCCGAATTGTCCCTCGCTACTAGGCAGCAGTCCTGACGTCGCTGAACAAACACGTGTGTGGAAGGGCCATCCCCGTCGTAACTCGAGAATATACCCCAGGTTCCCGCCGCAACTCGAGAAAAACCATGAGACTTCCCCCTCGCCGCGAGATGAGGCCCGATTCCCATGCACTGCGTGCAGAGCAATTCCGTGTTGCACATCACACATGAAAGGAGCCTTGATTTCCTTGATGGCACTCCAGAGAAACCCCAAGAACACTGTTTCAAGGCTAGAGGGATCCTGAGGTCACTGTAGCAACACGAAAGAGCTCCATGGACCAAAAATCAACTCGAGATTAGAGGTTAATCCCTGGCTTCGACTCCAGAGGAACCTAACCACAAGCACCTCAAGAGAAGGCTTCTCTCAGCTCTAGGTATGTGAGAGGGACCCTGAGTTTGCGGCCTCAAGTGGAATGGACACCGCGATGCCCTGACTCGAAATAAGGCCGGATATCCCTGCAGTGACTTGAATGCAGGCTCGTCTTGCATCTCCCAAGACGAAAGGATGTCTGAATACCCTGTGGAGACCACAGAGAAAGAACTAGTTCCCCACCTCATCGCGACCGGAGGCCTCACATCCTTTGAAAACTCCAGAGGTACGCGGAGATCAGTGCCTCCAAAGGAGACGATGCCTGACTCCTCGTGAAACTTGATAGGAGTCCCAGGATTCCTGTGGCACGTGGAAAGGGACACTTGGTCTCCCGCCTCAGCTGGAGAGGCGTCCCAATTGCCCTGCCAAGCCTCGAGGAGAATCCCGAGTTGTCCCTCGCAACTAGGCAGGAGTCCTGACGTCGCTGAACAAACACGTGGGTGGAAGGGCCATCCCCGTCGTAACTCGAGAATATACCCCAGGTTCCCGCCGCAACTCGAGAAAAACCAGGAGACTTCCCACTCGCCGCCAGATGAGGCCCGATTCCCCTGCACTGCGTGCAGAGCAATTCCGTGTTGCACATCACACATGAAAGGAGCCTTGATTTCCTTGATGGCACGCCAGAGAAACCCCAAGAACACTGTTTCAAGGCTAGAGGGATTCTGAGGTCACTGTAGCAACACGAAAGAGCTCCGTGGACCAAAAATCAACTCGAGATGAGAGGTTCGTCCCTGGCTTCGACTCCAGAGGAATACCACCTTACCACAAGCACCTCAAGAGGAGGCTTCTCTCAGCTCTAGCTATGTGAGAGGGACCCTGAGTTTGCGGCCTCAAGTGGAATGGACACCGCGATGCCCTGACTCGAAATAAGGCCGGATATCCCTGCAGTGACTTGAATGCAGGCTCGTCTTGCATCTCCCAAGACGAAAGGATGTCTGAATCCCCTGTGGAGACCACAGAGAAAGACCTAGTTCCCCACCTCATCGCGACCGCAGGCCTCACATCCTTTGAAAACTCCAGAGGTACGCGGAGATCAGTGCCTCCAAAGGAGACGATGCCTGACTCCTCGTGAAACTTGATAGGAGTCCCAGGATTCCTGTGGCACTTGGAAACGGACCCTTGGTCTCCCGCCTCAGCTGGAGAGGCGTCCCAATTGCCCTGCCAAGCCTCGAGGAGAATCCCGAGTTGTCCCTCGCAACTAGGCAGGAGTCTGACGACCCTGAAAAAACACGTGGGTGGAGGGGCCATCCCCATCCTAACTCGAGAATATACGCCAGGTTCCCGCCGCAACTCGAGAAAAACCATGAGACTTCCCCCTCGCTGCGAGATGAGGCCCGATTCCCCTGCACTGCGTGCAGAGCAATTCCGTGTTGCACATCACACATGAAAGGAGCCTTGATTTCCTTGATGGCACTCCAGAGAAACCCCAAGAACACTGTTTCAAGGCTAGAGGGATCCTGAGGTCACTGTAGCTGCACGAAAGAGCTCCATGGACAAAAAATCAACTCGAGATGAGAGGTTAGTCCCTGGCTTCGACTCCAGAGGAATACCACCTTACCACAAGCACGTCAAGAGGAGGCTTCTCTCAGCTCTAGGTATGTGTGAGGGACCCTGAGTTTGCGGCCTCAAGTGGAATGGACACCGCGATGCCCTGACTCGAATTAAGGCCGGATATCCCTGCAGTGACTTGAATGCAGGCTCGTCTTGCATCTCCCAAGAAGAAAGTATGTCTGAATCCCCTGTGGAGACCACAGAGAAAGACCTAGTTCCCCACCTCTTCGCGACCGGAGGCCTCACATCCTTTGAAAACTCCAGAGGTACGCGGAGATCAGTGCCTCCAAAGGAGACGATGCCTGACTCCTCGTGAAACTTGATAGGAGTCCCAGGATTCCTGTGGCACGTGGAAAGGGACCCTTGGTCTCCCGCCTCAGCTGGAGAGGCGTCCCAATTGCCCTGCCAAGCCTCGAGGAGAATCCCGAGTTGTCCCTCGCAACTAGGCAGGAGTCCTGACGTCGCTGAACAAACACCTGGTTGGAAGGGCCATCCCCGTCGTAACTCGAGAATATACCCCAGGTTCCCGCCGTAACTCGAGAAAAACCATGAGACTTCCCCCTCGCCGCGAGATGAGGCCCGATTCCCCTGCACTGCGTGCAGAGCAATTCCGTGTTACACATCACACATGAAAGGAGCCTTGATTTCCTTGATGGCACTCCAGAGAAACCCCAAGAACACTGTTTCAAGGCTAGCGGGATCCTGAGGTCACTGTAGAACACGAAAGAGCTCCGTGGACCAAAAATCAACTTGAGATGAGACGTTAGTCCCTGGCTTCGACTCCAGAGGAATACCACCTTTCCACAAGCACCTCAAGAGGAGGCTTCTCTCAGCTCTAGGTATGTGAGAGGGACCCTGAGTTTGCGGCCTCAAGTGGAATGGACACCGCGATGCCATGACTCGAAATAAGGCTTGATATCCCTGCAGTGACTTGAATGTAGGCTCGTCTTGCATCTCCCAAGACGAAAGGATGTCTGAATCCCCTGTGTAGACCACAGAGAAAGACATAGTTCCCCACCTCATCGCGACCGGAGGCCTCACATCCTTTGAAAACTCCAGAGGTACGCGGAGATCAGTGCCTCCAAAGGAGACGATGCCTGACTCCTCGTGAAACTTGATAGGACTACCTGGATTCCTGTGGCACGTGGAAAGGGACCCTTGGTTTCCCGCCTCAGCTCGAGAGGCGTCCCAATTGCCCTGCCAAGCCTCGAGGAGAATCCCGAGTTGTCTCTCGCAACTAGGCAGGAGTCCTGCCGTCGCTGACCAAACACGTGTGTGGAAGGGCCATCCCCGTCGTAACTCGAGAATATACCCCAGGTTCCCACCGCAACTCGAGAAAAACCATGAGACTTCCCCCTCGCCGCGAGATGAGGCCCAATTCCCCTGCACTGCGTGCAGAGCAATTCCGTGTTGCACATCACACATGAAAGGAGCCTTGATTTCCTTGATGGCACTCCAGAGAAACCCCAAGAACACTGTTTCAAGGCTAGAGGGATCCTGAGGTTACTGTAGCAACACGAAAGAGCTCCGTGGACCAAAAATCAACTCGAGATGAGAGGTTAGTCCCTGGCTTCGACTCCAGAGGAATACCACTTTACCACAAGCACCTCAAGAGGAGGCTTCTCTCAGCTCTAGGTATGTGAGAGGGACCCTGAGTTTGCGGCCTCTAGTGGAATGGACACCGCGATGCCCTGACTCGAAATAAGGCCGGATATCCCTGCAGTGACTTGAATGCAGGCTCGTCTTGCATCTCCCAAGACGAAAGGATGTCTGAATCCCCTGTGGAGACCACAGAGAAAGACCTAGTTCCCCACCTCATCGCGACCGGAGGCCTCACATCCTTTGAAAACTCCAGAGGTACGTGGAGATCAGTGCCTCCAAAGGAGACGATGCCTGACTCCTCGTGAAACTTGATAGGAGTCCCAGGATTCCTGTGGCACGTGGAAAGGGACCCTTGGTCTCCCGCCTCAGCTGGAGAGGCGTCCCAATTGCCCTGCCAAGCCTCGAGGAGAATCCCGAGTTGTCCTTCGCAACTAGGCAGGAGTCCTGACGTCGCTGAAGAAACACGTGGGTAGAAGGTCCATTCCCGTCGTAACTCGAGAATATACCCCAGGTTCCCGCCGCAACTAGAGAAAAACCATGAGACTTCCCCCTCGCCGCGAGATGAGGCCTGATTCCCCTGCACTGCATGCAGAGCAATTCCGTGTTGCAAATCACACATGAAAGGAGCCTTGATTTCCTTGA
The DNA here is from genome assembly GCF_910594005.1 of Cervus elaphus. Taxonomy (NCBI): domain Eukaryota; kingdom Metazoa; phylum Chordata; class Mammalia; order Artiodactyla; family Cervidae; genus Cervus; species Cervus elaphus. Next base: position 338,583 of record NW_025316718.1, on the reverse strand, counting down.
TGGCACTCCAGAGAAACCCCAAGAACACTGTTTCAAGGCTAGAGGGATCCTGAGGTTACTGTAGCAACACGAAAGAGCTCCGTGGACCAAAAATCAACTCGAGATGAGAGGTTAGTCCCTGGCTTCGACTCCAGAGGAATACCACTTTACCACAAGCACCTCAAGAGGAGGCTTCTCTCAGCTCTAGGTATGTGAGAGGGACCCTGAGTTTGCAGCCTCAAGTGGAATGGACACCGCGATGCCCTGACTCGAAATAAGGCCGGATATCCCTGCAGTGACTTGAATGCAGGCTCGTCTTGCATCTCCCAAGACGAAAGGATGTCTGAATCCCCTGTGGAGACCACAGAGAAAGACCTAGTTCCCCACCTCATCGCGACCGGAGGCCTCACATCCTTTGAAAACTCCAGAGGTACGCGGAGATCAGTGCCTCCAAAGGAGACGATGCCTGACTCCTCGTGAAACTTGATAGGAGTCCCAGGATTCCTGTGGCACATGGAAAGGGACCCTTGGTCTCCCGCCTCAGCTGGAGAGGCGTCCCAATTGCCCTGCCAAGCCTCGAGGAGAATCCCGAGTTGTCCCTCGCAACTAGGCAGGAGTCCTGACGTCGCTGAAGAAACACGTGTGTGGAAGGGCCATCCCCGTCGTAACTCGAGAATATACCCCAGGTTCCCGACGCAACTCGAGAAAAACCATGAGACTTCCCCCTCGCCGCGAGATGAAGCCCGATTCCCCTGCACTGCGTGCAGAGCAATTCCGTGTTGAACATCACACATGAAAGGAGCCTTGATTTCCTTGGTGGCATTCCAGAGATACCCCAAGAACACTGTTTCAAGGCTAGAGGCATCCTGAGGTCACTGTAGCAACACGAAAGAGCTCCGTGGATCAAAAATCAACTCGAGATGAGAGGTTAGTCCCTGGCTTCGACTCCAGAGGAATACCAGCTTACCACAAGCACCTTAAGAGGAGGCTTCTCTCAGCTCTAGGTATGTGAGAGGGACCCTGAGTTTGCGGCCTCAAGTGGAATGGACACCGCGATGCCCTGACTCGAAATAAGGCCGGATATCCCTGCAGTGACTTAAATGCAGGCTCGTCTTGCATCTCCCAAGACGAAAGGATGTCTGAATCCCCTGTGGAGACCACAGAGAAAGAACTAGTTCCCCACCTCATCGCGACCGGAGGCCTCACATCCTTTGAAAACTCCAGAGGTACTCGGAGATCAGTGCCTCCAAAGGAGACAATGCCTGACTCCTCGTGAAACTTGATAGGAGTCCCAGGATTCCAGTGCACGTGGATAGGGACCCTTGGTCTCCCGCCTCAGCAGGAGAGTCGTCCCAATTGCCCTGCCAAGCATCGAGGAGAATCCCGAGTTGTCCCTCGCAACCAGGCAGGAGTCCTGACGTCGCTGAACAAACACGTGGTTGAAGGGGCCATACCCGTCGTAACTCGAGAATATACCCCAGGTTCCCGCCGCAACTCGAGAAAAACCATGAGACTTTCCCCTCGCCGCGAGATGAGGCCCGATTCCCCTGCACTGCGTGCAGAGCAATTCCGTATTGCACATCACACATGAAAGGAGCCTTGATTTCCTTGATGGCACTCCAGAGAAACCCCAAGAACACTGTTTCAAGGCTAGAGGGATCCTGAGGTTACTGTAGCCACACGAAAGAGATCCATGGACCAAAAATCAACTCGAGATGAGAGGTTAGTCCCTGGCTTCGACTCCAGAGGAATACCACCTTACCACAAGCACCTCAAGAGGAGGCTTCTCTCAGCTCTAGGTATGTGAGAGGGACCCTGAGTTTGCGGCCTCAAGTGGAATGGACACCGCGATGCCCTGACTCGAAATAAGGCCGGATATCCCTGCAGTGACTTGAATGCAGGCTCGTCTTGCATCTCCCAAGACGAAAGGATGTCTGAATCCCCTGTGGAGACCACAGAGATAGACCTAGTTCCCCACCTCATCGCGACCGCAGGCCTCACATCCTTTGAAAACTCCAGAGGTACGCGGAGATCAGTGCCTCCAAAGGAGACGATGCCTGACTCCTCGTGAAACTTGATAGGAGTCCCAGGATTCCTGTGGCACTTGGAAACGGACCCTTGGTCTCCCGCCTCAGCTGGAGAGGCGTCCCAATTGCCCTGCCAAGCCTCGAGGAGAATCCCGAGTTGTCCCTCGCAACTAGGCAGGAGTCTGACGACCCTGAAAAAACACGTGGGTGGAGGGGCCATCCCCATCCTAACTCGAGAATATACGCCAGGTTCCCGCCGCAACTCGAGAAAAACCATGAGACTTCCCCCTCGCTGCGAGATGAGGCCCGATTCCCCTGCACTGCGTGCAGAGCAATTCCGTGTTGCACATCACACATGAAAGGAGCCTTGATTTCCTTGATGGCACTCCAGAGAAACCCCAAGAACACTGTTTCAAGGCTAGAGGGATCCTGAGGTCACTGTAGCTGCACGAAAGAGCTCCATGGACAAAAAATCAACTCGAGATGAGAGGTTAGTCCCTGGCTTCGACTCCAGAGGAATACCACCTTACCACAAGCACGTCAAGAGGAGGCTTCTCTCAGCTCTAGGTATGTGTGAGGGACCCTGAGTTTGCGGCCTCAAGTGGAATGGACACCGCGATGCCCTGACTCGAATTAAGGCCGGATATCCGTGCAGTGACTTGAATGCAGGCTCGTCTTGCATCTCCCAAGAAGAAAGTATGTCTGAATTCCCTGTGGAGACCACAGAGAAAGACCTAGTTCCCCACCTCTTCGCGACCGGAGGCCTCACATCCTTTGAAAACTCCAGAGGTACGCGGAGATCAGTGCCTCCAAAGGAGACGATGCCTGACTCCTCGTGAAACTTGATAGGAGTCCCAGGATTCCTGTGGCACGTGGAAAGGGACCCTTGGTCTCCCGCCTCAGCTGGAGAGGCGTCCCAATTGCCCTGCCAAGCCTCGAGGAGAATCCCGAGTTGTCCCTCGCAACTAGGCAGGAGTCCTGACGTCGCTGAACAAACACCTGGTTGGAAGGGCCATCCCCGTCGTAACTCGAGAATATACCCCAGGTTCCCGCCGTAACTCGAGAAAAACCATGAGACTTCCCCCTCGCCGCGAGATGAGGCCCGATTCCCCTGCACTGCGTGCAGAGCAATTCCGTGTTACACATCACACATGAAAGGAGCCTTGATTTCCTTGATGGCACTCCAGAGAAACCCCAAGAACACTGTTTCAAGGCTAGCGGGATCCTGAGGTCACTGTAGAACACGAAAGAGCTCCGTGGACCAAAAATCAACTTGAGATGAGACGTTAGTCCCTGGCTTCGACTCCAGAGGAATACCACCTTTCCACAAGCACCTCAAGAGGAGGCTTCTCTCAGCTCTAGGTATGTGAGAGGGACCCTGAGTTTGCGGCCTCAAGTGGAATGGACACCGCGATGCCATGACTCGAAATAAGGCTTGATATCCCTGCAGTGACTTGAATGTAGGCTCGTCTTGCATCTCCCAAGACGAAAGGATGTCTGAATCCCCTGTGTAGACCACAGAGAAAGACATAGTTCCCCACCTCATCGCGACCGGAGGCCTCACATCCTTTGAAAACTCCAGAGGTACGCGGAGATCAGTGCCTCCAAAGGAGACGATGCCTGACTCCTCGTGAAACTTGATAGGACTACCTGGATTCCTGTGGCACGTGGAAAGGGACCCTTGGTTTCCCGCCTCAGCTCGAGAGGCGTCCCAATTGCCCTGCCAAGCCTCGAGGAGAATCCCGAGTTGTCCTTCGCAACTAGGCAGGAGTCCTGACGTCGCTGAAGAAACACGTGGGTAGAAGGTCCATTCCCGTCGTAACTCGAGAATATACCCCAGGTTCCCGCCGCAACTAGAGAAAAACCATGAGACTTCCCCCTCGCCGCGAGATGAGGCCTGATTCCCCTGCACTGCATGCAGAGCAATTCCGTGTTGCAAATCACACATGAAAGGAGCCTTGATTTCCTTGATGGCACTCCAGAGAAACCCCAAGAACACTGTTTCAAGGCTAGAGGGATCCTGAGGTTACTGTAGCAACACGAAAGAGCTCCGTGGACCAAAAATCAACTCGAGATGAGAGGTTAGTCCCTGGCTTCGACTCCAGAGGAATACCACTTTACCACAAGCACCTCAAGAGGAGGCTTCTCTCAGCTCTAGGTATGTGAGAGGGACCCTGAGTTTGCAGCCTCAAGTGGAATGGACACCGCGATGCCCTGACTCGAAATAAGGCCGGATATCCCTGCAGTGACTTGAATGCAGGCTCGTCTTGCATCTCCCAAGACGAAAGGATGTCTGAATCCCCTGTGGAGACCACAGAGAAAGACCTAGTTCCCCACCTCATCGCGACCGGAGGCCTCACATCCTTTGAAAACTCCAGAGGTACGCGGAGATCAGTGCCTCCAAAGGAGACGATGCCTGACTCCTCGTGAAACTTGATAGGAGTCCCAGGATTCCTGTGGCACATGGAAAGGGACCCTTGGTCTCCCGCCTCAGCTGGAGAGGCGTCCCAATTGCCCTGCCAAGCCTCGAGGAGAATCCCGAGTTGTCCCTCGCAACTAGGCAGGAGTCCTGACGTCGCTGAAGAAACACGTGTGTGGAAGGGCCATCCCCGTCGTAACTCGAGAATATACCCCAGGTTCCCGACGCAACTCGAGAAAAACCATGAGACTTCCCCCTCGCCGCGAGATGAAGCCCGATTCCCCTGCACTGCGTGCAGAGCAATTCCGTGTTGCACATCACACATGAAAGGAGCCTTGATTTCCTTGGTGGCATTCCAGAGATACCCCAAGAACACTGTTTCAAGGCTAGAGGCATCCTGAGGTCACTGTAGCAACACGAAAGAGCTCCGTGGATCAAAAATCAACTCGAGATGAGAGGTTAGTCCCTGGCTTCGACTCCAGAGGAATACCAGCTTACCACAAGCACCTTAAGAGGAGGCTTCTCTCAGCTCTAGGTATGTGAGAGGGACCCTGAGTTTGCGGCCTCAAGTGGAATGGACACCGCGATGCCCTGACTCGAAATAAGGCCGGATATCCCTGCAGTGACTTGAATGCAGGCTCGTCTTGCATCTCCCAAGACGAAAGGATGTCTGAATCCCCTGTGGAGACCACAGAGAAAGAACTAGTTCCCCACCTCATCGCGACCGGAGGCCTCACATCCTTTGAAAACTCCAGAGGTACTCGGAGATCAGTGCCTCCAAAGGAGACAATGCCTGACTCCTCGTGAAACTTGATAGGAGTCCCAGGATTCCAGTGCACGTGGATAGGGACCCTTGGTCTCCCGCCTCAGCAGGAGAGGCGTCCCAATTGCCCTGCCAAGCATCGAGGAGAATCCCGAGTTGTCCCTCGCAACCAGGCAGGAGTCCTGACGTCGCTGAACAAACACGTGGTTGAAGGGGCCATACCCGTCGTAACTCGAGAATATACCCCAGGTTCCCGCCGCAACTCGAGAAAAACCATGAGACTTTCCCCTCGCCGCGAGATGAGGCCCGATTCCCCTGCACTGCGTGCAGAGCAATTCCGTATTGCACATCACACATGAAAGGAGCCTTGATTTCCTTGGTGGCACTCCAGAGAAACCCCAAGAACACTGTTTCAAGGCTAGAGGGATCCTGAGGTTACTGTAGCCACACGAAAGAGATCCATGGACCAAAAATCAACTCGAGATGAGAGGTTAGTCCCTGGCTTCGACTCCAGAGGAATACCACCTTACCACAAGCACCTCAAGAGGAGGCTTCTCTCAGCTCTAGGTATGTGAGAGGGACCATGAGTTTGCGGCCTCAAGTGGAATGGACACCGCGATGCCCTGACTCGAAATAAGGCCGGATATCCCTGCAGTGACTTGAATGCAGGCTCGTCTTGCATCTCCCAAGACGAAAGGATGTCTGAATCCCCTGTGGAGACCACAGAGAAAGACCTAGTTCCCCACCTCATCGCGACCGCAGGCCTCACATCCTTTGAAAACTCCAGAGGTACGCGGAGATCAGTGCCTCCAAAGGAGACGATGCCTGACTCCTCGTGAAACTTGATAGGAGTCCCAGGATTCCTGTGGCACTTGGAAACGGACCCTTGGTCTCCCGCCTCAGCTGGAGAGGCGTCCCAATTGCCCTGCCAAGCCTCGAGGAGAATCCCGAGTTGTCCCTCGCAACTAGGCAGGAGTCCTGACGACCCTGAAAAAACACGTGGGTGGAGGGGCCATCCCCATCCTAACTCGAGAATATACGCCAGGTTCCCGCCGCAACTCGAGAAAAACCATGAGACTTCCCCCTCGCTGCGAGATGAGGCCCGATTCCCCTGCACTGCGTGCAGAGCAATTCCGTGTTGCACATCACACATGAAAGGAGCCTTGATTTCCTTGATGGCACTCCAGAGAAACCCCAAGAACACTGTTTCAAGGCTAGAGGGATCCTGAGGTCACTGTAGCTGCACAAAAGAGCTCCATGGACAAAAAATCAACTCGAGATGAGAGGTTAGTCCCTGGCTTCGACTCCAGAGGAATACCACCTTACCACAAGCACGTCAAGAGGAGGCTTCTCTCAGCTCTAGGTATGTGTGAGGGACCCTGAGTTTGCGGCCTCAAGTGGAATGGACACCGCGATGCCCTGACTCGAATTAAGGCCGGATATCCCTGCAGTGACTTGAATGCAGGCTCGTCTTGCATCTCCCAAGACGAAAGTATGTCTGAATCCCCTGTGGAGACCACAGAGAAAGACCTAGTTCCCCACCTCTTCGCGACCGGAGGCCTCACATCCTTTGAAAACTCCAGAGGTACGCGGAGATCAGTGCCTTCAAAGGAGACGATGCCTGACTCCTCGTGAAACTTGATAGGACTACCAGGATTCCTGTGGCACGTGGAAAGGGACCCTTGGTTTCCCGCCTCAGCTGGAGAGGCGTCCCAATTGCCCTGCCAAGCCTCGAGGAGAATCCCGAGTTGTCTCTCGCAACTAGGCAGGAGTCCTGCCGTCGCTGAAGAAACACGTGTGTGGAAGGGCCATCCCCGTCGTAACTCGAGAATATACCCCAGGTTCCCACCGCAACTCGAGAAAAACCATGAGACTTCCCCCTCGCCGCGAGATGAGGCCCGATTCCCCTGCACTGCGTGCAGAGCAATTCCGTGCTGCACATCACACATGAAAGGAGCCTTGATTTCCTTGATGGCACTCCAGAGAAACCCCAAGAACACTGTTTCAAGGCTAGAGGGATCCTGAGGTTACTGTAGCAACTCGAAAGAGCTCCGTGGACCAAAAATCAACTCGAGATGAGAGGTTAGTCCCTGGCTTCGACTCCAGAAGAATACCACTTTACCACAAGCACCTCAAGAGTAGGCTTCTCTCAGCTCTAGGTATGTGAGAGGGACCCTGAGTTTGCGGCCTCAAGTGGAATGGACACCGCGATGCCCTGACTCGAAATAAGGCCGGATATCCCTGCAGTGACTTGAATGCAGGCTCGTCTTGCATCTCCCAAGACGAAAGGATGTCTGAATCCCCTGTGGAGACCACAGAGAAAGACCTAGTTCCCCACCTCATCGCGACCGGAGGCCTCACATCCTTTGAAAACTCCAGAGGTACGCGGAGATCAGTGCCTCCAAAGGAGACGATGCCTGACTCCTCGTGAAACTTGATAGGAGTCCCAGGATTCCTGTGGCACGTGGAAAGGGACCCTTGGTCTCCCGCCTCAGCTGGAGAGGCGTCCCAATTGCCCTGCCAAGCCTCGAGGAGAATCCCGAGTTGTCCCTCGCAACTAGGCAGGAGTCCTGACGTCGCTGAAGAAACACGTGGGTAGAAGGTCCATTCCCGTCGTAACTCGAGAATATACCCCAGGTTCCCGCCGCAACTAGAGAAAAACCATGAGACTTCCCCCTCGCCGCGAGATGAGGCCTGATTCCCCTGCACTGCGTGCAGAGCAATTCCGTGTTGCACATCACACATGAAAGGAGCATTGATTTCCTTGATGGCACTCCAGAGAAACCCCAAGAACACTGTTTCAAGGCTAGAGGGATCCTGAGGTCACTGTAGCAACACGAAAGAGCTCTGTGGACCAACAGTCAACTCGAGATGAGAGGTTAGTCCCTGGCTTCGACTCCAGAGGAATACCACCTTACCACAAGCACCTCAAGAGGAGGCTTCTCTCAGTTCTAGATATGTGAGAGGGACCCTGAGTTTGCGGCCTCAAGTGAAATGGACACCGTGATGCCCTGACTCGAAATAAGGCCGGATATCCCTGCAGTGACTTGAATGCAGGCTTGTCTTGTATCTCCCAAGATGAACGGATGTCTTAATCCCCTGTGGAGACCACAGAGAAAGACCTAGTTCCCCACCTCATCGCGACTGGAGGCCTCACATCCTTTGAAAACTTCAGAGGTACGCGGAGATCAGTGCCTCCAAAGGAGACGATGAATGACTCCTCGTGAAACTTGATAGGGGTCCCAGGATTCCTGTGGCAAGTGGAAAGGGACCCTTGGTCTCCCGCCTCAGCTGGAGAGGCGTCCCAATTGCCCTGCCAAGCCTCGAGGAGAATCCCGAGTTGTCCCTCGCAACTAGGCAGGAGTCCTGACGTCGCTGAACAAACACGTGGTTGGAAGGGCCATCCCCGTCGTAACTCGAGAATATACCCCAGGTTCCCGCCGCAACTCGAGAAAAACCATGAGACTTCCCCCTCGCCGCGAGATGAGGCCCGATTCCCCTGCACTGCGTGCAGAGCAATTCCGTGTTGCACATCACACATGAAAGGAGCCTTGATTTCCTTAGTGGCACTCCAGAGAAGCCCCAAGAACACTGTTTCAAGGCTAGAGGGATCCTGAGGTCACTGTAGCAACACGAAAGAGCTCCGTGGACCAAAAATCAACTCGAGATGAGAGGTTAGTCCCTGGCTTCCACTATAGAGGAATACCACCTTACCACAAGCACCTCAAGAGGAGGCTTCTCTCAGCTCTAAGTATGTGTGAGGGACCCTGAGTTTGCGGCCTCAAGTGGAATGGACACCGCGATGCCCTGACTCGAATTAAGGCCGGATATCCCTGCAGTGACTTGAATGCAGGCTCGTCTTGCATCTCCCAAGTTGAAAGTATGTCTGAATCCCCTGTGGAGACCACAGAGAAAGACCTAGTTCCCCACCTCTTCGCGACCGGAGGCCTCACATCCTTTGAAAACTCCAGAGGTACGCGGAGATCAGTGCCTCCAAAGGAGACGATGCCTGACTCCTCGTGAAACTTAATAGGAGTCCCAGGATTCCTGTGGCACGTGGAAAGGGACCCTTGGTCTCCCGCCTCAGCTGGAGAGGCGTCCCAATTGCCCTGCCAAGCCTCGAGGAGAATCCCGAGTTGTCCCTCGCAATTAGGCAGGAGTCCTGACGTCGCTGAACAAAGAAGTGTTTGGAAGGGCCATCCCCGTCGTAACTCGAGAATATACCCCAGGTTCCCGCCGCAACTCGAGAAAAACCATGAGACTTCCCCCTCGCCGCGATATGAGGCCCGATTCCCCTGCACTGCGTGCAGAGCAATTCCGTGTTGCACATCACACATGAAAGGAGCCTTGATTTCCTTGATGGCACTCCAGAGAAACCCCAAGAACAGTGTTTCAAGGCTAGCGGGATCCTGAGGTCACTGTAGAACACGAAAGAGCTCCGTGGACCAAAAATCAACTTGAGATGAGACGTTAGTCCCTGGCTTCGACTCCAGAGGAATACCACCTTTCCACAAGCATCTCAAGAGGAGGCTTCTCTCAGCTCTAGGTATGTGAGAGGGACCCTGAGTTTGCGGCCTCAAGTGGAATGGACACCGCGATGCCCTGACTCGAAATAAGGCTTGATATCCCTGCAGTGACTTGAATGTAGGCTCGTCTTGCATCTCCCAAGACGAAAGGATGTCTGAATCCCCTGTGTAGACCACAGAGAAAGACATAGTTCCCCACCTCATCGCGACCGGAGGCCTCACATCCTTTGAAAACTCCAGAGGTACGCGGAGATCAGTGCCTCCAAAGGAGACGATGCCTGACTCCTCGTGAAACTTGATAGGACTACCTGGATTCCTGTGGCACGTGGAAAGGGACCCTTGGTTTCCCGCCTCAGCTCGAGAGGCGTCCCAATTGCCCTGCCAAGCCTCGAGGAGAATCCCGAGTTGTCTCTCGCAACTAGGCAGGAGTCCTGCCGTCGCTGACCAAACACGTGTGTGGAAGGGCCATCCCCGTCGTAACTCGAGAATATACCCCAGGTTCCCACCGCAACTCGAGAAAAACCATGAGACTTCCCCCTCGCCGCGAGATGAGGCCCAATTCCCCTGCACTGCGTGCAGAGCAATTCCGTGTTGCACATCACACATGAAAGGAGCCTTGATTTCCTTGATGGCACTCCAGAGAAACCCCAAGAACACTGTTTCAAGGCTAGAGGGATCCTGAGGTTACTGTAGCAACACGAAAGAGCTCCGTGGACCAAAAATCAACTCGAGATGAGAGGTTAGTCCCTGGCTTCGACTCCAGAGGAATACCACTTTACCACAAGCACCTCAAGAGGAGGCTTCTCTCAGCTCTAGGTATGTGAGAGGGACCCTGAGTTTGCGGCCTCTAGTGGAATGGACACCGCGATGCCCTGACTCGAAATAAGGCCGGATATCCCTGCAGTGACTTGAATGCAGGCTCGTCTTGCATCTCCCAAGACGAAAGGATGTCTGAATCCCCTGTGGAGACCACAGAGAAAGACCTAGTTCCCCACCTCATCGCGACCGGAGGCCTCACATCCTTTGAAAACTCCAGAGGTACGTGGAGATCAGTGCCTCCAAAGGAGACGATGCCTGACTCCTCGTGAAACTTGATAGGAGTCCCAGGATTCCTGTGGCACGTGGAAAGGGACCCTTGGTCTCCCGCCTCAGCTGGAGAGGCGTCCCAATTGCCCTGCCAAGCCTCGAGGAGAATCCCGAGTTGTCCTTCGCAACTAGGCAGGAGTCCTGACGTCGCTGAAGAAACACGTGGGTAGAAGGTCCATTCCCGTCGTAACTCGAGAATATACCCCAGGTTCCCGCCGCAACTAGAGAAAAACCATGAGACTTCCCCCTCGCCGCGAGATGAGGCCTGATTCCCCTGCACTGCGTGCAGAGCAATTCCGTGTTGCAAATCACACATGAAAGGAGCCTTGATTTCCTTGATGGCACTCCAGAGAAACCCCAAGAACACTGTTTCAAGGCTAGAGGGATCCTGAGGTCACTGTAGCAACACGAAAGAGCTCTGTGGACCAAAAGTCAACTCGAGATGAGAGGTTAGTCCCTGGCTTCGACTCCAGAGGAATACCACCTTACCACAAGCACCTCAAGAGGAGGCTTCTCTCAGTTCTAGATATGTGAGAGGGACCCTGAGTTTGCGGCCTCAAGTGAAATGGACACCGCGATGCCCTGACTCGAAATAAGGCCGGATATCCCTGCAGTGACTTGAATGCAGGCTTGTCTTGTATCTCCCAAGATGAACGGATGACTTAATCCCCTGTGGAGACCACAGAGAAAGACCTAGTTCCCCACCTCATCGCGACCGGAGGCCTCACATCCTTTGAAAACTTCAGAGGTACGCGGAGATCAGTGCCTCCAAAGGAGACGATGAATGACTCCTCGTGAAACTTGATAGGGGTCCCAGGATTCCTGTGGCACGTGGAAAGGGACCCTTGGTCTCCCGCCTCAGCTGGAGAGGCGTCCCAATTGCCCTGCCAAGCCTCGAGGAGAATCCCGAGTTGTCCCTCGCAACTAGGCAGGAGTCCTGACGTCGCTGAACAAACACGTGGTTGGAAGGGCCATCCCCGTCGTAACTCGAGAATATACCCCAGGTTCCCGCCGCAACTCGAGAAAAACCATGAGACTTCCCCCTCGCCGCGAGATGAGGCCCGATTCCCCTGCACTGCGTGCAGAGCAATTCCGTGTTGCACATCACACATGAAAGGAGCCTTGATTTCCTTGGTGGCACTCCAGAGAAGCCCCAAGAACACTGTTTCAAGGCTAGAGGGATCCTGAGGTCACTGTAGCAACACGAAAGAGCTCCGTGGACCAAAAATCAACTCGAGATGAGAGGTTAGTCCCTGGCTTCGACTATAGAGGAATACCACCTTACCACAAGCACCTCAAGAGGTGGCTTCTCTCAGCTCTAGCTATGTGAGAGGGACCCTGAGTTTGCGGCCTCAAGTGGAATGGACACCGCGATGCCCTGACTCGAAATAAGGCCGGATATCCCTGCAGTGACTTGAATGCAGGCTCGTCTTGCATCTCCCAAGGCGAAAGGATGTCTGAATCCCCTGTGGAGACCACAGAGAAAGACCTAGTTCCCCACCTCATCGCGACCGGAGGAATCACATCCTTTGAAAACTTCAGAGGAACACGGAGATCAGTGCCTCCAAAGGAGACGATGCCTGACTCCTCGTGAAACTTGATAGGAGTCCCAGGATTCCTGTGGCACGTGGAAAGGGACACTTGGTTTCCCGCCTCAGCTGGAGAGGCGTCCCAATTGCCCTGCCAAGCCTCGAGGAGAATCCTGAGTTGTCCCTCGCAACTAGGCAGGAGTCCTGCCGTCGCTGACCAAACACGTGTGTGGCAGGGCCATCCCCGTCGTAACTCGAGAATATACCCCAGGTTCCCACCGCAACTCGAGAAAAACCATGAGACTTCCCCTTCGCTGCGAGATGAGGGCCGATTCCCCTGCACTGCGTGCAGAGCAATTCCGTGTTGCACATCACACATGAAAGGAGCCTTGATTTCCTTGATGGCACTCCAGAGAAACCCCAAGAACACTGTTTCAAGGCTAGAGGGATCCTGAGGTTACTGTAGCAACACAAAAGAGCTCCGTAGACCAAAAATCAACTAGAGATGAGAGGTTAGTCCCTGGCTTCGACTCCAGAGGAATACCACTTTACCACAAGCACATCAAGAGGAGGCTTCTCTCAGCTCTAGGTATGTGAGAGGGACCCTGAGTTTGCGGCCTCAAGTGGAATGGACCCCGCGATGCCCTGACTCGAAATAAGGCCGGATATCCCTGCAGTGACTTGAATGCAGGCTCGTCTTGCATCTCCCAAGACGAAAGGATGTCTGAATCCCCTGTGGAGACCACAGAGAAAGACCTAGTTCCCCACCTCATCGCGACCGGAGGCCTCACATCCTTTGAAAACTCCAGAGGTACGCGGAGATCAGTGCCTCCAAAGGAGACGATTCCTGACTCCTCGTGAAACTTGATAGGAGTCCCAGGATTCCTGTGGCACTTGGAAAGGGACCCTTGGTCTCCCGCCTCAGCTGGAGAGGCGTCCCAATTGCCCTGCCAAGCCTCGAGGAGAATCCCGAGTTGTCCCTCGCAACTAGGCAGGAGTCCTGACGTCGCTGAACAAACACGTGGGTGGAGGGGCCATCCCCATCCTAACTCGAGAATATACCCCAGGTTCCCGCCGCAACTCGAGAAAAACCATGAGACTTCCCCCTCGCTGCGAGATGAGGCCCGATTCCCCTGCACTGCGTGCAGAGCAATTCCGTGTTGCACATCACACATGAAAGGAGCCTTGATTTCCTTGATGGCACTCCAGAGAAACCCCAAGAACACTGTTTCAAGGCTAGAGGGATCTTGAGGTCACTGTAGCAGCACGAAAGAGCTCCGTGGACCAAAAATCAACTCGAGATGAGAGGTTAGTCCCTGGTTTCGACTCCAGAGGAATACCACCTTACCACAAGCACCTCAAGAGGAGGCTTCTCTCAGCTCTAGGTATGTGTGAGGGACCCTGAGTTTGCGGCCTCAAGTGGAATGGACACCGCGATGCCCTGACTCGAATTAAGGCCGGATATCCCTGCAGTGACTTGAATGCAGGCTCGTCTTGCATCTCCCAAGATGAAAGTATGTCTGAATCCCCTGTGGAGACCACAGAGAAAGACCTAGTTCCCCACCTCATCGCGACCGGAGGCCTCACATCTTTGAAAACTCCAGAGGTACGCGGAGATCAGTGCCTCCAAAGGAGACGATGCCTGACTCCTCGTGAAACTTAATAGGACTCCCAGGATTCCTGTGGCACGTGGAAAGGGACCCTTGGTCTCCCGCCTCAGCTGGAGAGGCCTCCCAATTGCCCTGCCAAGCCTCGAGGAGAATCCCGAGTTGTCCCTCGCAACTAGGCAGGAGTCCTGACGTCGCTGAACAAAGAAGTGGTTGGAAGGGCCATCCCCGTCGTAACTCGAGAATATACCCCAGGTTCCCGCCGCAACTCGAGAAAAACCATGAGACTTCCCCCTCGCCGCGATATGAGGCCCGATTCCCCTGCACTGCATGCAGAGCAATTCCGTGTTGCACATCACACATGAAAGGAGCCTTGATTTCCTTGATGGCACTCCAGAGAAACCCCAAGAACACTGTTTCAAGGCTAGCGGGATCCTGAGGTCACTGTAGCAACACGAAAGAGCTCCGTGGACCAAAAATCAACTTGAGATGAGACGTTAGTCCCTGGCTTCGACTCCAGAGGAATACCACCTTACCACAAGCACCTCAAGAGGAGGCTTCTCTCAGCTCTAGATATGTGAGAGGGACCCTGAGTTTGCGGCCTCAAGTGGAATGGACACCGCGATGCCCTGACTCGAAATAAGGCTTGATATCCCTGCAGTGACTTGAATGTAGGCTCGTCTTGCATCTCCCAAGACGAAAGGATGTCTGAATCCCCTGTGTAGACCACAGAGAAAGACATAGTTCCCCACCTCATCGCGACCGGAGGCCTCACATCCTTTGAAAACTCCAGAGGTACGCGGAGATCAGTGCCTCCAAAGGAGACGATGCCTGACTCCTCGTGAAACTTGATAGGACTACCAGGATTCCTGTGGCACGTGGAAAGGGACCCTTGGTTTCCCGCCTCAACTGGAGAGGCGTCCCAATTGCCCTGCCAAGCCTCGAGGAGAATCCCGAGTTGTCCCTCGCAACTAGGCAGGAGTCCTGCCGTCGCTGACCAAACACGTGTGTGGCAGGGCCATCCCCGTCGTAATTCGAGAATATACCCCAGGTTCCCACCGCAACTCGAGAAAAACCATGAGACTTCCCCTTCGCCGCGAGATGAGGCCCGATTCCCCTGCACTGCGTGCAGAGCAATTCCGTGTTGCACATCACACATGAAAGGAGCCTTGATTTCCTTGATGGCACTCCAGAGAAACCCCAAGAACACTGTTTCAAGGCTAGAGGGATCCTGAGGTTACTGTAGCAACACAAAAGAGCTCCGTAGACCAAAAATCAACTAGAGATGAGAGGATAGTCCCTGGCTTCGACTCCAGAGGAATACCACTTTACCACAAGCACATCAAGAGGAGGCTTCTCTCAGCTCTAGGTATGTGAGAGGGACCCTGAGTTTGCGGCCTCAAGTGGAATGGACACCGCGATGCCCTGGCTCGAAATAAGGCCGGATATCCCAGCAGTGACTTGAATGCAGGCTCGTCTTGCATCTCCCAAGACGAAAGGATGTCTGAATCCCCTGTGGAGACCACAGAGAAAGACCTAGTTCCCCACCTCATCGCGACCGGAGGCCTCACATCCTTTGAAAACTACAGAGGTACGCGGAGATCAGTGCCTCCAAAGGAGACGATGCCTGACTCCTCGTGAAACTTGATAGGAGTCCCAGGATTCCTGTGGCACGTGGAAAGGGACCCTTGGTCTCCCGCCTCAGCTGGAGAGGCGTCCCAATTGCCCTGCCAAGCCTCGAGGAGAATCCCGAGTTGTCCCTCGCAACTAGGCAGGAGTCCTGACGTCGCTGAACAAACACGTGGTTGGAAGGGCCATCCCCGTCGTAACTCGAGAATATACCCCAGGTTCCCGCCGCAACTCGAGAAAAACCATGAGACTTCCCCCTCGCCGCGAGATGAGGCCCGATTCCCCTGCACTGCGTGCAGAGCAATTCCGTGTTGCACATCACACATGAAAGGAGTCTTGATTTCCTTAGTGGCACTCCAGAGAAACCCCAAGAACACTGTTTCAAGGCTAGAGGGATCCTGAGGTCACTGTAGCAACACGAAAGAGCTCCGTGGACCAAAAATCAACTCGAGATGAGAGGTTAGTCCCTGGCTTCGACTATAGAGGAATACCACCTTACCACAAGCACCTCAAGAGGAGGCTTCTCTCAGCTCTAGGTATGTGAGAGGGACCCTGAGTTTGCGGCCTCAAGTGGAATGGACACCGCGATGCCCTGACTCGAAATAAGGCCGGATATCCCTGCAGTGACTTGAATGCAGGCTCGTCTTGCATCTCCCAAGGCGAAAGGATGTCTGAATCCCCTGTGGAGACCACAGAGAAAGACCTAGTTCCCCACGTCATCGCGACCGGAGGAATCACATCCTGTGAAAACTTCAGAGGAACACGGAGATCAGTGCCTCCAAAGGAGACGATGCCTGACTCCTCGTGAAACTTGATAGGAGTCCCAGGATTCCTGTGCATGTGGAAAGGGAACCTTTGTCTCCCGCCTCAGCTGGAGAGGCGTCCCAATTGCCCTGCCAAGCCTCGAGGAGAATCCCGAATTGTCCCTCGCAACTAGGCAGGAGTCCTGAAGTCGCTGAACAAACACGTGGGTGGAAGGGATATCCCCGTCGTAACTCGAGAATATACCCCAGGTTCCCGCCGCAACTCGAGAAAAACCATGAGACTTCCCCCTCGCCGCGAGATGAGGCCCGATTCCCCTGCACTGCGTGCAGAGCAATTCCGTGTTGCACATCACACATGAAAGGAGCCTTGATTTCCTTGATGGCACTCCAGAGAAACCCCAAGAACACTGTTTCAAGGCTAGAGGGATCCTGAGGTCACTTTAGCAACACGAAAGAGCTCCGTGGACCAAAAATCAACTAGAGATGAGAGGTTAGTCCCTGGCTTCGACTCCAGAGGAATACCACCTTACTGCAAGCACCTCAAGAGGAGGCTTCTCTCAGCTCTAGCTATGTGAGAGGGACCCTGAGTTTGCGGCCTCAAGTGGAATGGACACCGCGATGCCCTGACTCGAAAGAAGGCCGGATATCCCTGCAGTGACTTGAATGTAGGCTCGTCTTGCACCTCCCAAGACGAAAGGATGTCTGAATCCCCTGTGGCTACCACAGAGAAAGACCTAGTTCCCCACCTCATTGCGACCGGAGGCCTCACATCCTTTGAAAACTCCAGAGGTACGCAGAGATCAGTGCCTCCAAAGGAGATGATGCCTGACTCCTCGTGAAACTTGATAGGAGTCCCAGGATTCCTCTGGCACTTGGAAAGGGACCCTTGGTCTCCCGCCTCAGCTGGAGAGGCGTCCCAATTGCCCTGCCAAGCCTCGAGGAGAATCCCGAGTTGTCCCTCGCAACTAGGCAGGAGTCCTGACGACGCTGAACAAACACGTGGGTGGAGGGGCCATCCCCATCCTAACTCGAGAATATACCCCAGGTTCCCGCCGCAACTCGAGAAAAACCATGAGACTTCCCCCTCGCTGCGAGATGAGGCCCGATTCCCCTGCACTGCGTGCAGAGCAATTCCGTGTTGCACATCACACATGAAAGGAGCCTTGATTTCCTTGATGGCACTCCAGAGAAACCCCAAGAACACTGTTTCAAGGCTAGAGGGATCCTGAGGTCACTGTAGCAACACGAAAGAGCTCTGTGGACCAAAAGTCAACTCGAGATGAGAGGTTAGTCCCTGGCTTCGACTCCAGAGGAATACCACCTTACCACAAGCACCTCAAGAGGAGGCTTCTCTCAGTTCTAGATATGTGAGAGGGACCCTGAGTTTGCGGCCTCAAGTGAAATGGACACCGCGATGCCCTGACTCGAAATAAGGCCGGATATCCCTGCAGTGACTTGAATGCAGGCTTGTCTTGTATCTCCCAAGATGAACGGATGACTTAATCCCCTGTGGAGACCACAGAGAAAGACCTAGTTCCCCACCTCATCGCGACTGGAGGCCTCACATCCTTTGAAAACTTCAGAGGTACGCGGAGATCAGTGCCTCCAAAGGAGACGATGAATGACTCCTCGTGAAACTTCATAGGGGTCCCAGGATTCCTGTGGCACTTGGAAAGGGACCCTTGGTCTCCCGCCTCAGCTGGAGAGGCGTCCCAATTGCCCTGCCAAGCCTCGAGGAGAATCCCGAGTTGTCCCTCGCAACTAGGCAGGAGTCCTGACGTCGCTGAACAAACACGTGGTTGGAAGGGCCATCCCCGTCGTAACTCGAGAATATACCCCAGGTTCCCGCCGCAACTCGAGAAAAACCATGAGACTTCCCCCTCGCCGCGAGATGAGGCCCCATTCCCCTGCACTGCGTGCAGAGCAATTCCGTGTTGCACATCACACATGAAAGGAGCCTTGATTTCCTTGGTGGCACTCCAGAGAAGCCCCAAGAACACTGTTTCAAGGCTAGAGGGATCCTGAGGTCACTGTAGCAACACGAAAGAGCTCCGTGGACCAAAAATCAACTCGAGATGAGAGGTTAGTCCCTGGCTTCGACTATAGAGGAATACCACCTTACCACAAGCACCTCAAGAGGAGGCTTCTCTCAGCTCTAGCTATGTGAGAGGGACCCTGAGTTTGCGGCCTCAAGTGGAATGGACACCGCGATGCCCTGACTCGAAATAAGGCCGGATATCCCTGCAGTGACTTGAATGCAGGCTCGTCTTGCATCTCCCAAGGCGAAAGGATGTCTGAATCCCCTGTGGAGACCACAGAGAAAGACCTAGTTCCCCACCTCATCGCGACCGGAGGAATCACATCCTTTGAAAACTTCAGAGGAACACGGAGATCAGTGCCTCCAAAGGAGACGATGCCTGACTCCTCGTGAAACTTGATAGGAGTCCCAGGATTCCTGTGCATGTGGAAAGGGAACCTTTGTCTCCCGCCTCAGCTGAAGAGGCGTCCCAATTGCCCTGCCAAGCCTCGAGGAGAATCCCGAGTTGTCCCTCGCAACTAGGCAGGAGTCCTGAAGTCGCTGAACAAACACGTGGGTGGAAGGGATATCCCCGTCGTAACTCGAGAATATACCCCAGGTTCCCGCCGCAACTCGAGAAAAACCATGAGACTTCCCCCTCGCCGCGAGATGAGGCCCGATTCCCCTGCACTGCGTGCAGAGCAATTCCGTGTTGCACATCACACATGAAAGGAGCCTTGATTTCCTTGATGGCACTCCAGAGAAACCCCAAGAACACTGTTTCAAGGCTAGAGGGATCCTGATGTCACTTTAGCAACACGAAAGAGCTCCGTGGACCAAAAATCAACTCGAGATGAGAGGTTAGTCCCTGGCTTCGACTCCAGAGGAATACCACCTTACTGCAAGCACCTCAAGAGGAGGCTTCTCTCAGCTCTAGCTATGTGAGAGGGACCCTGAGTTTGCGGCCTCAAGTGGAATGGACACCGCGATGCCCTGACTCGAAAGAAGGCCGGATATCCCTGCAGTGACTTGAATGTAGGCTCGTCTTGCACCTCCCAAGACGAAAGGATGTCTGAATTCCCTGTGGCTACCACAGAGAAAGACCTAGTTCCCCACCTCATTGCGACCGGAGGCCTCACATCCTTTGAAAACTCCAGAGGTACGCGGAGATCAGTGCCTCCAAAGGAGACGATGCCTGACTCCTCGTGAAACTTGATAGGAGTCCCAGGATTCCTGTGGCACTTGGAAAGGGACCCTTGGTCTCCCGCCTCAGCTGGAGAGGCGTCCCAATTGCCCTGCCAAGCCTCGAGGAGAATCCCGAGTTGTCCCTCGCAACTAGGCAGGAGTCCTGACGACGCTGAACAAACACGTGGGTGGAGGGGCCATCCCCATCCTAACTCGAGAATATACCCCAGGTTCCCGCCGCAACTCGAGAAAAACCATGAGACTTCCCCCTCGCCGCGAGATGAGGCCCGATTCCCCTGCACTGCGTGCAGAGCAATTCCGTGTTGCACGTCACACATGAAAGGAGCCTTGATTTCCTTGATGGCACTCCAGAGAAACCCCAAGAACACTGTTTCAAGACTAGGGGGATCCTGAGGTCACTGTAGCAGCACGAAAGAGCTCCATGGACCAAAAATCAACTCGAGATGAGAGGTTAGTCCCTGGCTTAGACTCCAGAGGAATACCACCTTACCACAAGCACGTCAAGAGGAGGCTTCCCTCAGCTCTAGGTATGTGTGAGGGACCCTGAGTTTGCGGCCTCAAGTGGAATGGACACCGCGATGCCCTGACTCGAATTAAGGCCGGATATCCCTGCAGTGACTTGAATGCAGGCTCGTCTTGCATCTCCCAAGATGAAAGTATGTCTGAATCCCCTGTGGAGACCACAGAGAAAGACCTAGTTCCCCACCTCTTCGCGACCGGAGGCCTCACATCCTTTGAAATCTCCATAGGTACGCGGAGATCAGTGCCTCCAAAGGAGACGATGCCTGACTCCTCGTGAAACTTAATAGGAGTCCCAGGATTCCTGTGGCACGTGGAAAGGGACCCTTGGTCTCCCGCCTCAGCTGGAGAGGCGTCCCAATTGCCCTGCCAAGCCTCGAGGAGAATCCCGAGTTGTCCCTCGCAATTAGGCAGGAGTCCTGACGTCGCTGAACAAACACGTGGGTGGAAGGGCCATCCCCGTCGTAACTCGAGAATATACCCCAGGTTCCCGCCGCAACTCGAGAAAAACCATGAGACTTCCCCCTCGCCGCGATATGAGGCCCGATTCCCCTGCACTGCGTGCAGAGCAATTCCGTGTTGCACATCACACATGAAAGGAGCCTTGATTTCCTTGATGGCACTCCAGAGAAACCCCAAGAACACTGTTTCAAGGCTAGCGGGATCCTGAGGTCACTGTAGCAACACGAAAGAGCTCCGTGGACCAAAAATCAACTTGAGATGAGACGTTAGTCCCTGGCTTCGACTCCAGAGGAATACCACCTTACCACAAGCACCTCAAGAGGAGGCTTCTCTCAGCTCTAGCTTTGTGAGAGGGACCCTGAGTTTGCGGCCTCAAGTGGAATGTGCACCGCGATGCCCTGACTCGAAATAAGGCTTGATATCCCTGCAGTGACTTGAATGTAGGCTCGTCTTGCATCTCCCAAGACGAAAGGATGTATGAATCCCCTGTGTAGACCACAGAGAAAGACATAGTTCCCCACGTCATCGCGACCGGAGGCCTCACATCCTTTGAAAACTCCAGAGGCACGCGGAGATCAGTGCCTCCAAAGGAGACGATGCCTGACTCCTCGTGAAACTTGATAGGAGTCCCAGGATTCCTGTGGCACGTGGAAAGGGACACTTGGTTTCCCGCCTCAGCTGGAGAGGCGTCCCAATTGCCCTGCCAAGCCTCGAGGAGAATCCTGAGTTGTCCCTCGCAACTAGGCAGGAGTCCTGCCGTCGCTGACCAAACACGTGTGTGGCAGGGCCATCCCCGTCGTAACTCGAGAATATACCCCAGGTTCCCACCGCAACTCGAGAAAAACCATGAGACTTCCCCTTCGCTGCGAGATGAGGGCCGATTCCCCTGCACTGCGTGCAGAGCAATTCCGTGTTGCACATCACACATGAAAGGAGCCTTGATTTCCTTGATGGCACTCCAGAGAAACCCCAAGAACACTGTTTCAAGGCTAGAGGGATCCTGAGGTTACTGTAGCAACACAAAAGAGCTCCGTAGACCAAAAATCAACTAGAGATGAGAGGTTAGTCCCTGGCTTCGACTCCAGAGGAATACCACTTTACCACAAGCACATCAAGAGGAGGCTTCTCTCAGCTCTAGGTATGTGAGAGGGACCCTGAGTTTGCGGCCTCAAGTGGAATGGACACCGCGATGCCCTGACTCGAAATAAGGCCGGATATCCCTGCAGTGACTTGAATGCAGGCTCGTCTTGCATCTCCCAAGACGAAAGGATGTCTGAATCCCCTGTGGAGACCACAGAGAAAGACCTAGTTCCCCACCTCATCGGGACCGGAGGCCTCACATCCTTTGAAAACTCCAGAGGTACGCGGAGATCAGTGCCTCCAAAGGAGACGATTCCTGACTCCTCGTGAAACTTAATAGGAGTCCCAGGATTCCTGTGGCACGTGGAAAGGGACCCTTGGTCTCCCGCCTCAGCTGGAGAGGCGTCCCAATTGCCCTGCCAAGCCTCGAGGAGAATCCCGAGTTGTCCCTCGCAACTAGGCAGGAGTCCTGACGTCGCTGAAGAAACACGTGGGTAGAAGGTCCATTCCCGTCGTAACTCGAGAATATACCCCAGGTTCCCGCCGCAACTCGAGAAAAACCATGAGACTTCCCCCTCGGCGCGAGATGAGGCCTGATTCCCCTGCACTGCTTGCAGAGCAATTCCGTGTTGCAAATCACACATGAAAGGAGCCTTGATTTCCATGATGGCACTCCAGAGAAACCCCAAGAACACTGTTTCAAGGCTAGAGGGATCCTGAGGTCACTGTAGCAACACGAAAAAGCTCTGTGGACCAAATATCAACTCGAGATGAGAGGTTAGTCCCTGGCTTCGACTCCAGAGGAATACCACCTTACCACAAGCACCTCAAGAGGAGGCTTCTCTCAGTTCTAGATATGTGAGAGGGACCCTGAGTTTGCGGCCTCAAGTGAAATGGACACCGCGATGCCCTGACTCGAAATAAGGCCGGATATCCCTGCAGTGACTTGAATGCAGGCTCGTCTTGCATCTCCGAAGACGAAAGGATGTCTGAATCCCCTGTGGAGACCACAGAGAAAGACCTAGTTCCACACCTCATCGCGACCGGAGGCCTCACATCCTTTGTAAACTCCAGAGGTACGCGGAGATCCTTGCCTCCAAAGGAGACGATGCCTGACTCCTCGTGAAACTTGATAGGAGTCCCAGGATTCCTGTGGCACTTGGAAAGGGACCCTTGGTCTCCCGCCTCAGCTGGAGAGGCGTCCCAATTGCCCTGCCAAGCCTCGAGGAGAATCCCGAGTTGTCCCTCGCAACTAGGCAGGAGTCCTGACGTCGCTGAACAAACACGTGGGTGGAGGGGCCATCCCCATCCTAACTCGAGAATATACCCCAGGTTCCCGCCGCAACTCGAGAAAAACCATGAGACTTCCCCCTCGCTGCGAGATGAGGCCCGATTCCCCTGCACTGCGTGCAGAGCAATTCCGTGTTGCACATCACACATGAAAGGAGCCTTGATTTCCTTGATGGCACTCCAGAGAAACCCCAAGAACACTGTTTCAAGGCTAGAGGGATCCTGAGGTCACTGTAGCAGCACGAAAGAGCTCCATGGACCAAAAATCAACTCGAGATGAGAGGTTAGTCCCTGGTTTCGACTCCAGAGGAATACCACCTTACCACAAGCACCTCAAGAGGAGGCTTCTCTCAGCTCTAGGTATGTGTGAGGGACCCTGAGTTTGCGGCCTCAAGTGGAATGGACACCGCGATGCCCTGACTCGAATTAAGGCCGGATATCCCTGCAGTGACTTGAATGCAGGCTCGTCTTGCATCTCCCAAGATGAAAGTATGTCTGAATCCCCTGTGGAGACCACAGAGAAAGACCTAGTTCCCCACCTCATCGCGACCGGAGGCCTCACATCTTTGAAAACTCCAGAGGTACGCGGAGATCAGTGCCTCCAAAGGAGACGATGCCTGACTCCTCGTGAAACTTAATAGGAGTCCCAGGATTCCTGTGGCACGTGGAAAGGGACCCTTGGTCTCCCGCCTCAGCTGGAGAGGCCTCCCAATTGCCCTGCCAAGCCTCGAGGAGAATCCCGAGTTGTCCCTCGCAACTAGGCAGGAGTCCTGACGTCGCTGAACAAAGAAGTGGTTGGAAGGGCCATCCCCGTCGTAACTCGAGAATATACCCCAGGTTCCCGCCGCAACTCGAGAAAAACCATGAGACTTCCCCCTCGCCGCGATATGAGGCCCGATTCCCCTGCACTGCGTGCAGAGCAATTCCGTGTTGCACATCACACATGAAAGGAGCCTTGATTTCCTTGATGGCACTCCAGAGAAACCCCAAGAACACTGTTTCAAGGCTAGCGGGATCCTGAGGTCACTGTAGCAACACGAAAGAGCTCCGTGGACCAAAAATCAACTTGAGATGAGACGTTAGTCCCTGGCTTCGACTCCAGAGGAATACCACCTTACCACAAGCACCTCAAGAGGAGGCTTCTCTCAGCTCTAGCTATGTGAGAGGGACCCTGAGTTTGCGGCCTCAAGTGAAATGGACACCGCGATGCCCTGACTCGAAATAAGGCCGGATATCCCTGCAGTGACTTGAATGCTGGCTTGTCTTGTATCTCCCAAGATGAACGGATGTCTGAATCCCCTGTGGAGACCACAGAGAAAGACCTAGTTTCCCACCTCATCGCGACCGGAGGCCTCACATCCTTTGAAAACTTCAGAGGTACGCGGAGATCAGTGCCTCCAAAGGAGACGATGAATGACTCCTCGTGAAACTTCATAGGGGTCCCAGGATTCCTGTGGCACGTGGAAAGGGACCCTTGGTCTCCCGCCTCAGCTGGAGAGGCGTCCCAATTGCCCTGCCAAGCCTCGAGGAGAATCCCGAGTTGTCCCTCGCAACTAGGCAGGAGTCCTGACGTCGCTGAACAAACACGTGGTTGGAAGGGCCATCCCCATCGTAACTCGAGAATATACCCCAGGTTCCCGCCGCAACTCGAGAAAAACCATGATACTTCCCCCTCGCCGCGAGATGAGGCACGATTCCCCTGCACTGCGTGCAGAGCAATTCCGTGTTGCACATCACACATGAAAGGAGCCTTGATTTCCTTGGTGGCACTCCAGAGAAACCCTAAGAACACTGTTTCAAGGCTAGAGGGATCCTGAGGTCACTGTAGCAACACGAAAGAGCTCCGTGGACCAAAAATCAACTCGAGATGAGAGGTTCGTCCCTGGCTTCGACTATAGAGGAATACCACCTTACCACAAGCACCTCAAGAGGAGGCTTCTCTCAGCTCTAGGTATGTGAGAGGGAGCTTGAGTTTGCGGCCTCAAGTGGAATGGACACCGCGATGCCCTGACTCGAAATAAGCCCGGATATCCCTGCAGTGACTTGAATGCAGGCTCGTCTTGCATCTCCCAAGACGAAAGGATGTCTGAATCCCCTGTGGAGACCACAGAGAAAGACCTAGTTCCCCACCTCATCGCGACCGGAGGAATCACATCCTTTGAAAACTTCAGAGGAACACGGAGATCAGTGCCTCCAAAGGAGACGATGCCTGACTCCTCGTGAAACTTGATAGGAGTCCCAGGATTCCTGTGCATGTGGAAAGGGAACCTTTGTCTCCCGCCTCAGCTGGAGAGGCGTCCCAATTGCCCTGCCAAGCCTCGAGGAGAATCCCGAGTTGTCCCTCGCAACTAGGCAGGAGTCCTGAAGTCGCTGAACAAACACGTGGGTGGAAGGGCCATCCCCGTCGTAACTCGAGAATATACCCCATGTTCCCGCCGCAACTCGAGAAAAACCATGAGACTTCCCCCTCGCCGCGAGATGAGGCCCGATTCCCCTGCACTGCGTGCAGAGCAATTCCGTGTTGCACATCACACATGAAAGGAGCCTTGATTTCCTTGATGGCACTCCAGAGAAACCCCAAGAACACTGTTTCAAGGCTAGAGGGATCCTGATGTCACTTTAGCAACAAGAAAGAGCTCCGTGGACCAAAAATCAACTCGAGATGAGAGGTTAGTCCCTGGCTTCGACTCCAGAGGAATACCACTTTACTGCAAGCACCTCAAGAGGAGGCTTCTCTCAGCTCTAGCTATTTGAGAGGGACCCTGAGTTTGCGGCCTCAAGTGGAATGGACACCGCGATGCCCTGACTCGAAAGAAGGCCGGATATCCCTGCAGTGACTTGAATGTAGGCTCGTCTTGCACCTCCCAAGACGAAAGGATGTCTGAATCCCCTGTGGAGACCACAGAGAAAGACCTAGTTCCCCACCTCATTGCGACCGGAGGCCTCACATCCTTTGAAAACTCCAGAGTTACGCGGAGATCAGTGCCTCCAAAGGAGACGATGCCTGACTCCTCATGAAACTTGATACGAGTCCCAGGATTCCTGTGGCACGTGGAAAGGGACCCTTGGAATCCCGCCTCACCTGGAGAGGCGTCCCAATTGCCCTGCCAAGCCTCGAGGAGAATCCGGAGTTGTCCCTCGCAACTAGGCAGGAGTCCTGACATCGCTGAACAAACACGTGTGTGGAAAGACCATCCCCATCGTAACTCGAGAATATACCCCAGGTTCCCGCCGCTACTCGAGAAAAACCATGAGACTTCCCCCTCGCCGCGAGATGAGGCCCGATTCCCCTGCACTGCGTGCAGAGCAATTCCGTGTTGCACATCACACATGAAAGGAGCCTTGATTTCCTTGATGGCACTGCAGAGAAACCCCAAGAACACTGTTTCAAGGCTAGAGGGATGCTGAGGTCACTGTAGCAACACGAAAGAGCTCCGTGGACCAAGAATCAACTCGAGATGAGAGGTTAGTCCCGGGCTTCGACTCCAGAGGAATACCACCTTACCACAAGCACCTCAAGAGGAGGCTTCTCGCAGCTTTAGGTATGTGACAGGGACCCTGAGTTTGCGGCCCCAAGTGGAATGGACACCGCGATTCCCTGACTCGAAATAAGGCCGGATATCCCTGCAGTGATTTGAATGCCGGCTCGTCTTGTATCTCCCAAGATGAAAGGATGTTTGAATCCCCTGTGGAGACCACAGAGAAAGACCTAGTTCCCCACCTCTTCGCGACCCAGGCCTCACATCCTTTGAAAACTCCAGAGGTACGCGGAGATCAGTGCCTCCAACGGGGACGATGCCTGACTCCTCGTGAAACTTGATAGGAGTTCCAGGATTCCTGTCGCACGTGGAAAGGGAACCTTGGTCTCCCGCCTCAGCTGGAGAGGCATCCCAATTGCCCTGCCAAGCCTCGTAGAGAATCCCTAGTTGTCCCTCGTAACTAGGCAGGAGTCCTGACGTCACTGAACAAACACGTGGGTGGAAGGGCTATCCCCGTCGTAACTCGACAATATACCCCAGGTTCCCACCGCAACTCGAGGAAACCATGAGACTTCCCCCTCGCCACAAAATGAGGCCCGATACCCTGGACTGCGTGCAGAGCAATTCCGTGTAGCACATCACACATGAAAGGAGCCTTGATTTCCTTGATGGCACTCCAGAGAAAACCCAAGAACACTGTTTCAAGGCTCGAGGGAACCTGAGGTCACTGTAGCAACATGAAAGATCTCCGTTGACCAAAAATCACCTCGAGATCAGAGGTTAGTCCCTGGCTTCGACTCCAGAGGAATACCACCTTACCACAAGCACCTCAAGAGGAGGCTTCTCTCAGCTCTATGTATGTGAGAGGGACCCTGATTTTGCGGCCTCAAGTGGAATGGACACCGCGATGCCCTGACTGGAAATAAGGCCGGATATCCCTGCAGTGACTTGAATGCAGGCTCGTCTTGCATCTCCGAAGACGAAAGGATGTCTGAATCCCCTGTGGAGACCACAGAGAAAGACCTAGTTCCCCACCTCATCGCGTCCGCAGGCCTCACATCCTTTGAAAACTCCAGAGGTACGCGGAGATCAGTGCCTCCAAAGGAGACGATGCCTGACTCCTCGTGAAACTTGATAGGAGTCCCAGGATTCCTGTGGCACGTGGAAAGGGACCCTTGCTCTACCGCCTAGCTGGAGAGGCGTTCCAATTGCCCTGCCAAGCCTCGAGGAGAATCCCGAGTTGGCCCTCACAACTAGGCAGGAGTCCTGACGTGGCTGAACAAACACGTGCGTGGAAGGGCCATCCCCGTCATAACTCGAGAATATACCCCAGGTTCCCACCGCAACTCGAGAAAAACCATGAGACTTCCCCCTCGCGGCAAAATGAGGCCCGATATCCTGCACTGCGTGCAGAGCAATTCCGTCTTGCACATCACACATGAAAGGAGCCTTGATTTCCTTGATGGCACTCCAGAGAAACCCCAAGAACACTGTTTCAAGGCTAGAGGGATCCTGAGGTCACTGTAAGCACATGAAAGAGCTCCGTGCACCAAAAATCAACTCGAGATGAGAGGTTAGTCCCTGGCTTCGACTCCACAGGAATACCACCTTACCAAAAGCACCTCAAGAGGAGGCTTCTCTCAGCTCTAGGTATGTGAGAGGGACCCTGAGTTTGCGGCCTCAAGTGGAATGGACACCGCGATGCCCTGACTCGAAATAAGGCCGGATATCCCTGCAGTGACTTGAATGCAGGCTCGTCTTGCATCTCCCAAGACGAAAGGATGTCTGAATCCCCTGTGGAGACCACAGAGAAAGACCTAGTTCCCCACCTCATCGCGACCGGAGGCCTCACATCCTTTGAAAACTCCAGAGGGACGCGGAGATCAGTGCCTCCAAAGGAGACGACGCCTGACTCCTCGTGAAACTTGATAGGAGTCCCAGGATTCCTGTGGCACGTGGAAAGGGACCCTTGGTCTCCCGCCTCAGCTGGAGAGGCATCCCAATTGCCCTGCCAAGCCTCGAGGAGAATCCCGAGTTGTCCCTCGCAACTAGGCAGGAGTCCTGACGTCGCTGAAGAAACACGTGGGTAGAAGGTCCATTCCCGTCGTAACTCGAGAATATACCCCAGGTTCCCGCCGCAACTAGAGAAAAACCATGAGACTTCCCCCTCGCCGCGAGATGAGGCCTGATTCCCCTGCACTGCGTGCAGAGCAATTCCGTGTTGCAAATCACACATGAAAGGAGCATTGATTTCCTTGATGGCACTCCAGAGAAACCCCAAGAACACTGTCTCAAGGCTAGAGGGATCCTGAGGTCACTGTAGCAACACGAAAGAGCTCTGTGGACCAACAGTCAACTCGAGATGAGAGGTTAGTCCCTGGCTTCGACTCCAGAGGAATACCACCTTTCCACAAGCACCTCAAGAGGAGGCTTCTCTCAGTTCTAGATATGTGAGAGGGACCCTGAGTTTGCGGCCTCAGGTGAAATGGACACCGTGATGCCCTGACTCGAAATAAGGCCGGATATCCCTGCAGTGACTTGAATGCAGGCTTGTCTTGTATCTCCCAAGATGAACGGATGTCTTAATCCCCTGTGGAGACCACAGAGAAAGACCTAGTTCCCCACCTCATCGCGACTGGAGGCCTCACATCCTTTGAAAACTTCAGAGGTACGCGGAGATCAGTGCCTCCAAAGGAGACGATGAATGACTCCTCGTGAAACTTGATAGGGGTCCCAGGATTCCTGTGGCACGTGGAAAGGGACCCTTGGTCTCCCGCCTCAGCTGGAGAGGCGTCCCAATTGCCCTGCCAAGCCTCGAGGAGAATCCCGAGTTGTCCCTCGCAACTAGGCAGGAGTCCTGACGTCGCTGAACAAACACGTGGTTGGAAGGGCCATCCCCGTCGTAACTCGAGAATATACCCCAGGTTCCCGCCGCAACTCGAGAAAAACCATGAGACTTCCCCCTCGCCGCGAGATGAGGCCCGATTCCCCTGCACTGCGTGCAGAGCAATTCCGTGTTGCACATCACACATGAAAGGAGCCTTGATTTCCTTAGTGGCACTCCAGAGAAGCCCCAAGAACACTGTTTCAAGGCTAGAGGGATCCTGAGGTCACTGTAGCAACACGAAAGAGCTCCGTGGACCAAAAATCAACTCGAGATGAGAGGTTAGTCCCTGGCTTCGACTATAGAGGAATACCACCTTACCACAAGCACCTCAAGAGGAGGCTTCTCTCAGCTCTAGGTATGTGAGAGGGACCCTGAGTTTGCGGCCTCAAGTGGAATGGACACCGCGATGCCCTGACTCGAAATAAGGCCGGATATCCCTGCAGTGACTTGAATGCAGGCTCGTCTTGCATCTCCCAAGGCGAAAGGATGTCTGAATCCCCTGTGGAGACCACAGAGAAAGACCAAGTTCCCCACCTCATCGCGACCGGAGGAATCACATCCTGTGAAAACTTCAGAGGAACACGGAGATCAGTGCCTCCAAAGGAGACGATGCCTGACTCCTCGTGAAACTTGATAGGAGTCCCAGGATTCCTGTGCATGTGGAAAGGGAACATTTGTCTCCCGCCTCAGCTGGAGAGGCGTCCCAATTGCCCTGCCAAGCCTCGAGGAGAATCCCGAATTGTCCCTCGCAACTAGGCAGGAGTCCTGAAGTCGCTGAACAAACACGTGGATGGAAGGGATATCCCCGTCGTAACTCGAGAATATACCCCAGGTTCCCGCCGCAACTCGAGAAAAACCATGAGACTTCCCCCTCGCCGCGATATGAGGCCCGATTCCCCTGCACTGCGTGCAGAGCAGTTCCGTGTTGCACATCACACATGAAAGGAGCCTTGATTTCCTTGATGGCACTCCAGAGAAACCCCAAGAACACTGTTTCAAGGCTAGCGGGATCCTGAGGTCACTGTAGAACACGAAAGAGCTCCGTGGACCAAAAATCAACTTGAGATGAGACGTTAGTCCCTGGCTTCGACTCCAGAGGAATACCACCTTACCACAAGCACCTCAAGAGGAGGCTTCTCTCAGCTCTAGGTATGTGAGAGGGACCCTGAGTTTGCGGCCTCAAGTGGAATGGACACCGCGATGCCCTGACTCGAAATAAGGCTTGATATCCCTGCAGTGACTTGAATGTAGGCTCGTCTTGCATCTCCCAAGACGAAAGGATGTCTGAATCCCCTGTGTAGACCACAGAGAAAGACATAGTTCCCCACCTCATCGCGACCGGAGGCCTCACATCCTTTGAAAACTCCAGAGGTACGCGGAGATCAGTGCCTCCAAAGGAGAGGATGCCTGACTCCTCGTGAAACTTGATAGGACTACCACGATTACTGTGGCACGTGGAAAGGGACCCTTGGTTTCCCGCCTCAGCTGGAGAGGCGTCCCAATTGCCCTGCCAAGCCTCGAGGAGAATCCTGAGTTGTCCCTCGCAACTAGTCAGGAGTCATGCCGTCGCTGACCAAACACGTGTGTGGCAGGGCCATCCCCGTCGTAACTCGAGAATATACCCCAGGTTCCCACCGCAACTCGAGAAAAACCATGAGACTTCCCCTTCGCTGCGAGATGAGGGCCGATTCCCCTGCACTGCGTGCAGAGCAATTCCGTGTTGCACGTCACACATGAAAGGAGCCTTGATTTCCTTGATGGCACTTCAGAGAAACCCCAAGAACACTGTTTCAAGGCTAGAGGGATCCTGAGGTTACTGTAGCAACACAAAAGAGCTCCGTAGACCAAAAATCAACTAGAGATGAGAGGTTAGTCCCTGGCTTCGACTCCAGAGGAATACCACTTTACCACAAGCACATCAAGAGGAGGCTTCTCTCAGCTCTAGGTATGTGAGAGGGACCCTGAGTTTGCGGCCTCAAGTGGAATGGACACCGCGATGCCCTGACTCGAAATAAGGCCGGATATCCCTGCAGTGACTTGAATGCAGGCTCGTCTTGCATCTCCCAAGACGAAAGGATGTCTGAATCCCTTGTGGAGACCACAGAGAAAGACCTAGTTCCCCACCTCATCGCGACCGGAGGCCTCACATCCTTTGAAAACTCCAGAGGTACGCGGAGATCAGTGCCTCCAAAGGAGACGATGCCTGACTCCTCGTGAAACTTAATAGGAGTCCCAGGATTCCTGTGGCACGTGGAAAGGGACCCTTGGTCTCCCGCCTCAGCTGGAGAGGCGTCCCAATTGCCCTGCCAAGCCTCGAGGAGAATCCCGAGTTGTCCCTCGCAACTAGGCAGGAGTCCTGACGTCGCTGAACAAACACGTGGGTGGAGGGGCCATCCCCATCCTAACTCGAGAATATACCCCAGGTTCCCGCCGCAACTCGAGAAAAACCATGAGACTTCCCCCTCGCTGCGAGATGAGGCCCGATTCCCCTGCACTGCGTGCAGAGCAATTCCGTGTTGCACATCACACATGAAAGGAGCCTTGATTTCCTTGATGGCACTCCAGAGAAACCCCAAGAACACTGTTTCAAGGCTAGAGGGATCCTGAGGTCACTGTAGCAGCACGAAAGAGCTCCATGGACCAAAAATCAACTCGAGATGAGAGGTTAGTCCCTGGTTTCGACTCCAGAGGAATACCACCTTACCACAAGCACCTCAAGAGGAGGCTTCTCTCAGCTCTAGGTATGTGTGAGGGACCCTGAGTTTGCGGCCTCAAGTGGAATGGACACCGCGATGCCCTGACTCGAATTAAGGCCGGATATCCCTGCAGTGACTTGAATGCAGGCTCGTCTTGCATCTCCCAAGATGAAAGTATGTCTGAATCCCCTGTGGAGACCACAGAGAAAGACCTAGTTCCCCACCTCATCGCGACCGGAGGCCTCACATCTTTGAAAACTCCAGAGGTACGCGGAGATCAGTGCCTCCAAAGGAGACGATGCCTGACTCCTCGTGAAACTTAATAGGAGTCCCAGGATTCCTGTGGCACGTGGAAAGGGACCCTTGGTCTCCCGCCTCAGCTGGAGAGGCCTCCCAATTGCCCTGCCAAGCCTCGAGGAGAATCCCGAGTTGTCCCTCGCAACTAGGCAGGAGTCCTGACGTCGCTGAACAAAGAAGTGGTTGGAAGGGCCATCCCCGTCGTAACTCGAGAATATACCCCAGGTTCCCGCCGCAACTCGAGAAAAACCATGAGACTTCCCCCTCGCCGCGATATGAGGCCCGATTCCCCTGCACTGCATGCAGAGCAATTCCGTGTTGCACATCACACATGAAAGGAGCCTTGATTTCCTTGATGGCACTCCAGAGAAACCCCAAGAACAGTGTTTCAAGGCTAGCGGGATCCTGAGGTCACTGTAGCAACACGAAAGAGCTCCGTGGACCAAAAATCAACTTGAGATGAGACGTTAGTCCCTGGCTTCGACTCCAGAGGAATACCACCTTACCACAAGCACCTCAAGAGGAGGCTTCTCTCAGCTCTAGCTATGTGAGAGGGACCCTGAGTTTGCGGCCTCAAGTGGAATGGACACCGCGATGCCCTGACTCGAAATAAGGCTTGATATCCCTGCAGTGACTTGAATGTAGGCTCGTCTTGCATCTCCCAAGACGAAAGGATGTCTGAATCCCCTGTGTAGACCACAGAGAAAGACATAGTTCCCCACCTCATCGCGACCGGAGGCCTCACATCCTTTGAAAACTCCAGAGGTATGCGGAGATCAGTGCCTCCAAAGGAGACGATGCCTGACTCCTCGTGAAACTTGATAGGACTACCAGGATTCCTGTGGCACGTGGAAAGGGACCTTTGGTTTCCCGCCTCAGCTGGAGAGGCGTCCCAATTGCCCTGCCAAGCCTCGAGGAGAATCCCGAGTTGTCCCTCGCAACTAGGCAGGAGTCCTGCCGTCGCTGACCAAACACGTGTGTGGCAGGGCCATCCCCGTCATAATTCGAGAATATACCCCAGGTTCCCACCGCAACTCGAGAAAAACCATGAGACTTCCCCTTCGCCGCGAGATGAGGCCCGATTCCCCTGCACTGCGTGCAGAGCAATTCCGTGTTGCACATCACACATGAAAGGAGCCTTGATTTCCTTGATGGCACTCCAGAGAAACCCCAAGAACACTGTTTCAAGGCTAGAGGGATCCTGAGGTTACTGTAGCAACACAAAAGAGCTCCGTAGACCAAAAATCAACTAGAGATGAGAGGTTAGTCCCTGGCTTCGACTCCAGAGGAATACCACTTTACCACAAGCACATCAAGAGGAGGCTTCTCTCAGCTCTAGGTATGTGAGAGGGACCCTGAGTTTGCGGCCTCAAGTGGAATGGACACCGCGATGCCCTGACTCGAAATAAGGCCGGATATCCCTGCAGTGACTTGAATGCAGGCTCGTCTTGCATCTCCCAAGACGAAAGGATGTCTGAATCCCCTGTGGAGACCACAGAGAAAGACCTAGTTCCCCACCTCATCGCGACCGGAGGCCTCACATCCTTTGAAAACTCCAGAGGTACGCGGAGATCAGTGCCTCCAAAGGAGACGATGCCTGACTCCTCGTGAAACTTGATAGGAGTCCCAGGATTCCTGTGGCACGTGGAAAGGGACCCTTGGTCTCCCGCCTCAGCTGGAGAGGCGTCCCACTTGCCCTGCCAAGCCTCGAGGAGAATCCCGAGTTGTCCCTCGCAACTAGGCAGGAGTCCTGACGTCGCTGAAGAAACACGTGTGTAGAAGGTCCATTCCCGTCGTAACTCGAGAATATACCCCAGGTTCCCGCCGCAACTAGAGAAAAACCATGTGACTTCCCCCTCGGCGCGAGATGAGGCCTGATTACCCTGCACTGCGTGCAGAGCAATTCCGTGTTGCAAATCACACATGAAAGGAGCCTTGATTTCCTTGATGGCACTCCAGAGAAACCCCAAGAACACTGTTTCAAGGCTAGAGGGATCCTGAGGTCACTGTAGCAACACGAAAGAGCTCTGTGGACCAAATATCAACTCGAGATGAGAGGTTAGTCCCTGGCTTCGACTCCAGAGGAATACCACCTTACCACAAGCACCTCAAGAGGAGGCTTCTCTCAGTTCTAGATATGTGAGAGGGACCCTGAGTTTGCGGCCTCAAGTGAAATGGACACCGCGATGCCCTGACTCGAAATAAGGCCGGATATCCCTGCAGTGACTTGAATGCAGGCTTGTCTTGTATCTCCCAAGATGAACGGATGTCTGAATCCCCTGTGGAGACCACAGAGAAAGACCTAGTTTCCCACCTCATCGCGACCGGAGGCCTCACATCCTTTGAAAACTTCAGAGGTACGCGGAGATCAGTGCCTCCAAAGGAGACGATGAATGACTCCTCGTGAAACTTGATAGGGGTCCCAGGATTCCTGTGGAACGTGGAAAGGGACCCTTGGTCTCCCGCCTCAGCTGGAGAGGCGTCCCAATTGCCCTGCCAAGCCTCGAGGAGAATCCCGAGTTGTCCCTCGCAACTAGGCAGGAGTCCTGACGTCGCTGAACAAACACGTGGTTGGAAGGGCCATCCCCATCGTAACTCGAGAATATACCCCAGGTTCCCGCCGCAACTCGAGAAAAACCATGAGACTTCCCCCTCGCCGCGAGATGAGGCCCGATTCCCCTGCACTGCGTGCAGAGCAATTCCGTGTTGCACATCACACATGAAAGGAGCCTTGATTTCCTTGGTGGCACTCCAGAGAAACCCTAAGAACACTGTTTCAAGGCTAGAGGGATCCTGAGGTCACTGTAGCAACACGAAAGAGCTCCGTGGACCAAAAATCAACTCGAGATGAGAGGTTAGTCCCTGGCTTCGACTCCAGAGGAATACCACCTTACCACAAGCACCTCAAGAGGAGGCTTCTCTCAGCTCTAGGTATGTGAGAGGGAGCTTGAGTTTGCGGCCTCAAGTGGAATGGACACCGCGATGCCCTGACTCGAAATAAGGCCGGATATCCCTGCAGTGACTTGAATGCAGGCTCGTCTTGCATCTCCCAAGACGAAAGGATGTCTGAATCCCCTGTGGAGACCACAGAGAAAGACCTAGTTCCCCACCTCATCGCGACCGGAGGAATCACATCCTTTGAAAACTTCAGAGGAACACGGAGATCAGTGCCTCCAAAGGAGACGATGCCTGACTCCTTGTGAAACTTGATAGGAGTCCCAGGATTCCTGTGCATGTGGAAAGGGAACCTTTGTCTCCCGCCTCAGCTGGAGAGGCGTCCCAATTGCCCTGCCAAGCCTCGAGGAGAATCCCGAGTTGTCCCTCGCAACTAGGCAGGAGTCCTGAAGTCGCTGAACAAACACGTGGGTGGAAGGGCCATCCCCGTCGTAACTCGAGAATATACCCCATGTTCCCGCCGCAACTCGAGAAAAACCATGAGACTTCCCCCTCGCCGCGAGATGAGGCCCGATTCCCCTGCACTGCGTGCAGAGCAATTCCGTGTTGCACATCACACATGAAAGGAGCCTTGATTTCCTTGATGGCACTCCAGAGAAACCCCAAGAACACTGTTTCAAGGCTAGAGGGATCCTGATGTCACTTTAGCAACAAGAAAGAGCTCCGTGGACCAAAAATCAACTCGAGATGAGAGGTTAGTCCCTGGCTTCGACTCCAGAGGAATACCACTTTACTGCAAGCACCTCAAGAGGAGGCTTCTCTCAGCTCTAGCTTTTTGAGAGGGACCCTGAGTTTGCGGCCTCAAGTGGAATGGACACCGCGATGCCCTGACTCGAAAGAAGGCCGGATATCCCTGCAGTGACTTGAATGTAGGCTCGTCTTGCACCTCCCAAGACGAAAGGATGTCTGAATCCCCTGTGGAGACCACAGAGAAAGACCTAGTTCCCCACCTCATTGCGACCGGAGGCCTCACATCCTTTGAAAACTCCAGAGTTACGCGGAGATCAGTGCCTCCAAAGGAGACGATGCCTGACTCCTCATGAAACTTGATACGAGTCCCAGGATTCCTGTGGCACGTGGAAAGGGACCCTTGGAATCCCGCCTCAGCTGGAGAGGCGTCCCAATTGCCCTGCCAAGCCTCGAGGAGAATCCGGAGTTGTCCCTCGCAACTAGGCAGGAGTCCTGACATCGCTGAACAAACACGTGTGTGGCAGGGCCATCCCCATCGTAACTCGAGAATATACCCCAGGTTCCCGCCGCTACTCGAGAAAAACCATGAGACTTCCCCCTCGCCGCGAGATGAGGCCCGATTCCCCTGCACTGCGTGCAGAGCAATTCCGTGTTGCACATCACACATGAAAGGAGCCTTGATTTCCATGATGGCACTCCAGAGAAACCCCAAGAACACTGTTTCAAGGCTAGAGGGATGCTGAGGTCACTGTAGCAACACGAAAGAGCTCCGT
Organism: Cervus elaphus; assembly: GCF_910594005.1. Taxonomy (NCBI): domain Eukaryota; kingdom Metazoa; phylum Chordata; class Mammalia; order Artiodactyla; family Cervidae; genus Cervus; species Cervus elaphus. The sequence continues at coordinate 301,903 of NW_025316718.1, read as the reverse complement.
GGACCAAGAATCAACTCGAGATGAGAGGTTAGTCCCGGGCTTCGACTCCAGAGGAATACCACCTTACCACAAGCACCTCAAGAGGAGGCTTCTCGCAGCTTTAGGTATGTGACAGGGACCCTGAGTTTGCGGCCCCAAGTGGAATGGACACCGCGATTCCCTGACTCGAAATAAGGCCGGATATCCCTGCAGTGATTTGAATTCCGGCTCGTCTTGTATCTCCCAAGATGAAAGGATGTTTGAATCCCCTGTGGAGACCACAGAGAAAGACCTAGTTCCCCACCTCTTCGCGACCGAGGCCTCACATCCTTTGAAAACTCCAGAGGTACGCGGAGATCAGTGCCTCCAACGGGGACGATGCCTGACTCCTCGTGAAACTTGATAAGAGTTCCAGGATTCCTGTCGCACGTGGAAAGGGAACCTTGGTCTCCCGCCTCAGCTGGAGAGGCATCCCAATTGCCCTGCCAAGCCTGGTAGAGAATCCCTAGTTGTCCCTCGTAACTAGGCAGGAGTCCTGACGTCACTGAAAAAACACGTGGGTGGAAGGGCTATCCCCGTCGTAACTCGACAATATACCCCAGGTTCCCACCGCAACTCGAGGAAACCATGAGACTTCCCCCTCGCCACAAAATGAGGCCCGATACCCTGGACTGCGTGCAGAGCAATTCCGTGTAGCACATCACACATGAAAGGAGCCTTGATTTCCTTGATGGCACTCCAGAGAAACCCCAAGAACACTGTTTTAAGGCTAGAGGGAACCTGAGGTCACTGTAGCAACACGAAAGAGCTCCGTGGATCAAAAATCAACTCGAAATGAGAGGTTTGTCCCTGGCTTTGACTCCAGAGGAATACCACCTTACAAAAAGCACCTCAAGCGGAGGCTTCTCTCAGCTCTAGGTATGTGAGAGGGACCCTGAGTTTGCGGCCTCAAGTGGAATGGACACCGCGATGCCCTGACTCGCAATAAGGCCGGATATCCCTGCAGTGACTTGAATGCCGGCTCGTCTTGCATCTCCCAAGACGAAAGGATGTCTGAATCCCCTGTGGAGACCACAGAGAAAGACCTAGTTCCCCACCTCATCGCGACCGGAGGCATCACATCCTTTGAAAACTCCAGAGGTACGCGGAGATCAGTGCCTCCAAAGGAGACGATGCCTGACTGCTCGTGAAACTTGATAGGAGTCCCAGGATTCCTGTGGCACGTGGAAAGGGACCCTTGGTCTCACGCCTCAGCTGGAGAGGCGTCCCAATTGCTCTGCCAAGCCTCGAGGAGAATCCCGAGTTGTCCCTCGCAACTAGGCAGGAGTCCTGACGTCGCTGAACAAACACGTGGGTGGAAGGGCCATCCCCGTCGTAACTCGAGAATATACCCCAGGTTCCCGCCGCAACTCGAGAAAAACCATGAGACTTCCCCCTCGCCGCAAGATGAGGCCCGATTCCCCTGCACTGCGTGCAGAGCAATTCCGTGTTGCACATCACACATGAAAGGAGCCTTGATTCCCTTGATGGCACTGCAGAGAAACCCCAAGAACACTGTTTCAAGGCTAGAGGGATCCTGAGGTCACGGTAGCCACATGAAAGAGCTCCGTGGACCAAAAATCAACTCGAGATGAGAAGTTAGTCCCTGGCTTCGACTCCACAGGAATACCACCTTACCACAAGCACCTCAAGAGGAGGCTTCTCTCAGCTCTAGGTATGTGAGAGGGACCCTGAGTTTGCGGCCTCAAGTGGAATAGACACCGCGATGCCCTGACTCGAAATAAGGCCGGATATCCCAGCAGTGACTTGAATGCAGGCTCGTCTTGCATCTCCCAAGATGAAAGGATGTCTGAATCCCCTGTGGAGACCAGAGAGAAAGACCTAGTTCCCCACCTCTTCGCGACCAGAGGCCTCACATCCTTTG